>NW_026527154.1:0-263414 GCF_022682495.2 Desmodus rotundus | reverse complement strand
CCTGCAACGCCCCCACCCTGCCACAAGGCGGCAGACTTGGACCCAGCCGCTTCAACCCTCCAGTCTCTGCTGAACCACCCAAAAATGGAGTGTGACCGCTGCGACCTCAGTCCCCCAGAGCTCCAACCCCCACCTCTGTGAGGGAATCGGCGGCCTCCTGTCCTTGGCGTCCGCAAGAGGCATTCACCTGCGGTGAACCTGGGCCTCGGGCGAGCAGGGCCAGGCCCCATGGTAGGAGCCCGGGGAGGCAATGGCAGCCTCTGCGGCCAGGCCTCGGGCTCTCCCCGGGGCTCTCTCGGGGCACGGGCACCGTCTCTCGCCTTGAGAGTGCCCACGCCGTCCCTTGAGCCCCGCGAGACACCTGCTTCCCGTGATGAGAGGCCCGCTGCCTCCGTGGAGCTTGGAACTCTGGGGCCGGGCTGCGGGTCACTGGGCTAAGTGGCTGGAAAGGCGCAGACCCCTCCGTCCCGACCGCCCCACTGCGAAGGACAGGGGGCAGGCCCCCAGGAGATGGCTTTGGTCGAGCCGCGGCTGGCCGGTTTCGGGCCAAGACGCGGGACCCGGCAGGCTCAGGGCAGGCAGCCCCACCAGAAGCCTCCCTCGGGGCAACGGGCCCCACCCTGGACATATCAGGCCTGCTCCACAGGGTCCCTGGGGTCGTGTCCGTGGAACTGGAAGCTCTCCCCGCCACCCGGAGGTCCGTTCCTTTTCCCGTGGACCACACTTGCCAGCCCGTCTCCCACCCCGGCACAGGCAGAGTGCCAGGGAACAACTAGGGACCTGGGGACGGGAAGAGGGGGCCGGCCACGGTTCCGCGCCAGGTGGGGCGGGCCCGGGCGGGCGGGACCCACGCCCAGGGACCCGGTCTCCCGGGGGGTCTCGGGCCTGAGACCTGCCTGCGGGGCTAAGAGTCTTTCTTGGCTCCAACGGGCCCACCCGGCCCCGAGGCGGCAAACTTGCACCGAGACGCTTCTACTCTCTAAAGTCTGGGCTCCACTTCGCCAGAAGGGGCTGTGTCCGCTGCGACCCGGGTCCCACAGAGCTCGAACCCCCCTCCCCGTGAAGGCATCCGCGGCCTGTGGTCCTTGGTGTCCGCAAAAGGCATTCACCTGCGGAGAACCTGGGCCCAGGTGAGCGGGACCAGGCCCCACGGCAGGAGCCTGGGGAGGCCACTGGAGCCACGGGGGCCAGGGCTGGGCATTTTCCCGGGTGCTCTCTCGGGTCCCAGGCGCCCTCTCTCGCCCGGGGAGTGCCCACGCCGTCCCCTGACCCCCGCAGGACGCCTGCATCCCGCCATAAGCGGCCCACCTCCTCCATGGAGCTCGGACACATGGGGCCGGGGTGCGAGCAACTGGCCTACGTGGCGGCAAACCCGCAGACCCCTCCGTCCCGTCCCCACCACCGCGAAGATCCCCCTGTTCTTCCATCCGTAAAGGGGTCCCCCTTTACGGATGGAAGAACAGGGGGGAGGCCCCCAGGAGATGGCTTTTGTCCGAGCAGCGGCTGGGTGGTTTCGGGCCAGGAGGCGGGGCCGCGCAGGCGCAAGCAGGCCCCCCCACCCCACGAGCATCCCTCCCGGGCAACGGGCCCCCCCCCCCTCCCCTTGAGATATCAGGCCAGGTTCACAGGGTCCCCGGGCTGCTGTCAGAGTTCAGGGAAGCCCTCCCTGCCACCCACAGGACCAAGCGTTTTCCCCCGTGGACCACACGTCCCAGCAGCTCTCCCACCCCCGCAGAGGCAGAGTGCCCGGGAAGAACTAGGGACGTGGGGCCGGGAAGAGGGGCCGGGAAGAGGGGCCGGCCACGGTTCCGCGCCAGGTGGAGCGGGTCCGGGCGGGCGGGTCCCTGGTCAACGGACCGGTTCTCCCGTCGGGAGTCGGGCCTGTGCCCCTGCTGGGAGGCCAAGAGCCTTGCTTCGCCTGCAACGCCCCCACCCTGCCACAAGGCGGCAGACTTGGACCCAGCCGCTTCAACCCTCCAGTCTCTGCTGAACCACCCAAAAATGGAGTGTGACCGCTGCGACCTCAGTCCCCCAGAGCTCCAACCCCCACCTCTGTGAGGGAATCGGCGGCCTCCTGTCCTTGGCGTCCGCAAGAGGCATTCACCTGCGGTGAACCTGGGCCTCGGGCGAGCAGGGCCAGGCCCCATGGTAGGAGCCCGGGGAGGCAATGGCAGCCTCTGCGGCCAGGCCTCGGGCTCTCCCCGGGGCTCTCTCGGGGCACGGGCACCGTCTCTCGCCTTGAGAGTGCCCACGCCGTCCCTTGAGCCCCGCGAGACACCTGCTTCCCGTGATGAGAGGCCCGCTGCCTCCGTGGAGCTTGGAACTCTGGGGCCGGGCTGCGGGTCACTGGGCTAAGTGGCTGGAAAGGCGCAGACCCCTCCGTCCCGACCGCCCCACTGCGAAGGACAGGGGGCAGGCCCCCAGGAGATGGCTTTGGTCGAGCCGCGGCTGGCCGGTTTCGGGCCAAGACGCGGGACCCGGCAGGCTCAGGGCAGGCAGCCCCACCAGAAGCCTCCCTCGGGGCAACGGGCCCCACCCTGGACATATCAGGCCTGCTCCACAGGGTCCCTGGGGTCGTGTCCGTGGAACTGGAAGCTCTCCCCGCCACCCGGAGGTCCGTTCCTTTTCCCGTGGACCACACTTGCCAGCCCGTCTCCCACCCCGGCACAGGCAGAGTGCCAGGGAACAACTAGGGACCTGGGGACGGGAAGAGGGGGCCGGCCACGGTTCCGCGCCAGGTGGGGCGGGCCCGGGCGGGCGGGACCCACGCCCAGGGACCCGGTCTCCCGGGGGGTCTCGGGCCTGAGACCTGCCTGCGGGGCTAAGAGTCTTTCTTGGCTCCAACGGGCCCACCCGGCCCCGAGGCGGCAAACTTGCACCGAGACGCTTCTACTCTCTAAAGTCTGGGCTCAACTTCGCCAGAAGGGACTGTGTCCGCTGCGACCTGGGTCCCACAGAGCTCGAACCCCCCTCCCCGTGAAGGCATCCGCGGCCCGTGGTCCTTGGTGTCCGCAAAAGGCATTCACCTGCGGAGAACCTGGGCCCAGGTGAGCGGGACCAGGCCCCACGGCAGGAGCCTGGGGAGGCCACTGGAGCCACGGGGGCCAGGGCTGGGCATTTTCCCGGGTGCTCTCTCGGGTCCCAGGCGCCCTCTCTCGCCCGGGGAGTGCCCACGCCGTCCCCTGACCCCCGCAGGACGCCTGCATCCCGCCATAAGCGGCCCACCTCCTCCATGGAGCTCGGACACATGGGGCCGGGGTGCGAGCAACTGGCCTACGTGGCGGCAAACCCGCAGACCCCTCCGTCCCGTCCCCACCACCGCGAAGATCCCCCTGTTCTTCCATCCGTAAAGGGGTCCCCCTTTACGGATGGAAGAACAGGGGGGAGGCCCCCAGGAGATGGCTTTTGTCCGAGCAGCGGCTGGGTGGTTTCGGGCCAGGAGGCGGGGCCGCGCAGGCGCAAGCAGGCCCCCCCACCCCACGAGCATCCCTCCCGGGCAACGGGCCCCCCCCCTCCCCTTGAGATATCAGGCCAGGTTCACAGGGTCCCCGGGCTGCTGTCAGAGTTCAGGGAAGCCCTCCCTGCCACCCACAGGACCAAGCGTTTTCCCCCGTGGACCACACGTCCCAGCAGCTCTCCCACCCCCGCAGAGGCAGAGTGCCCGGGAAGAACTAGGGACGTGGGGCCGGGAAGAGGGGCCGGGAAGAGGGGCCGGCCACGGTTCCGCGCCAGGTGGAGCGGGTCCGGGCGGGCGGATCCCTGGTCAACGGACCGGTTCTCCCGTCGGGAGTCGGGCCTGTGCCCCTGCTGGGAGGCCAAGAGCCTTGCTTCGCCTGCAACGCCCCCACCCTGCCACAAGGCGGCAGACTTGGACCCAGCCGCTTCAACCCTCCAGTCTCTGCTGAACCACCCAAAAATGGAGTGTGACCGCTGCGACCTCAGTCCCCCAGAGCTCCAACCCCCACCTCTGTGAGGGAATCGGCGGCCTCCTGTCCTTGGCGTCCGCAAGAGGCATTCACCTGCGGTGAACCTGGGCCTCGGGCGAGCAGGGCCAGGCCCCATGGTAGGAGCCCGGGGAGGCAATGGCAGCCTCTGCGGCCAGGCCTCGGGCTCTCCCCGGGGCTCTCTCGGGGCACGGGCACCGTCTCTCGCCTTGAGAGTGCCCACGCCGTCCCTTGAGCCCCGCGAGACACCTGCTTCCCGTGATGAGAGGCCCGCTGCCTCCGTGGAGCTTGGAACTCTGGGGCCGGGCTGCGGGTCACTGGGCTAAGTGGCTGGAAAGGCGCAGACCCCTCCGTCCCGACCGCCCCACTGCGAAGGACAGGGGGCAGGCCCCCAGGAGATGGCTTTGGTCGAGCCGCGGCTGGCCGGTTTCGGGCCAAGACGCGGGACCCGGCAGGCTCAGGGCAGGCAGCCCCACCAGAAGCCTCCCTCGGGGCAACGGGCCCCACCCTGGACATATCAGGCCTGCTCCACAGGGTCCCTGGGGTCGTGTCCGTGGAACTGGAAGCTCTCCCCGCCACCCGGAGGTCCGTTCCTTTTCCCGTGGACCACACTTGCCAGCCCGTCTCCCACCCCGGCACAGGCAGAGTGCCAGGGAACAACTAGGGACCTGGGGACGGGAAGAGGGGGCCGGCCACGGTTCCGCGCCAGGTGGGGCGGGCCCGGGCGGGCGGGACCCACGCCCAGGGACCCGGTCTCCCGGGGGGTCTCGGGCCTGAGACCTGCCTGCGGGGCTAAGAGTCTTTCTTGGCTCCAACGGGCCCACCCGGCCCCGAGGCGGCAAACTTGCACCGAGACGCTTCTACTCTCTAAAGTCTGGGCTCCACTTCGCCAGAAGGGGCTGTGTCCGCTGCGACCCGGGTCCCACAGAGCTCGAACCCCCCTCCCCGTGAAGGCATCCGCGGCCTGTGGTCCTTGGTGTCCGCAAAAGGCATTCACCTGCGGAGAACCTGGGCCCAGGTGAGCGGGACCAGGCCCCACGGCAGGAGCCTGGGGAGGCCACTGGAGCCACGGGGGCCAGGGCTGGGCATTTTCCCGGGTGCTCTCTCGGGTCCCAGGCGCCCTCTCTCGCCCGGGGAGTGCCCACGCCGTCCCCTGACCCCCGCAGGACGCCTGCATCCCGCCATAAGCGGCCCACCTCCTCCATGGAGCTCGGACACATGGGGCCGGGGTGCGAGCAACTGGCCTACGTGGCGGCAAACCCGCAGACCCCTCCGTCCCGTCCCCACCACCGCGAAGATCCCCCTGTTCTTCCATCCGTAAAGGGGTCCCCCTTTACGGATGGAAGAACAGGGGGGAGGCCCCCAGGAGATGGCTTTTGTCCGAGCAGCGGCTGGGTGGTTTCGGGCCAGGAGGCGGGGCCGCGCAGGCGCAAGCAGGCCCCCCCACCCCACGAGCATCCCTCCCGGGCAACGGGCCCCCCCCCTCCCCTTGAGATATCAGGCCAGGTTCACAGGGTCCCCGGGCTGCTGTCAGAGTTAAGGGAAGCCCTCCCTGCCACCCACAGGACCAAGCGTTTTCCCCCGTGGACCACACGTCCCAGCAGCTCTCCCACCCCCGCAGAGGCAGAGTGCCCGGGAAGAACTAGGGACGTGGGGCCGGGAAGAGGGGCCGGGAAGAGGGGCCGGCCACGGTTCCGCGCCAGGTGGAGCGGGTCCGGGCGGGCGGATCCCTGGTCAACGGACCGGTTCTCCCGTCGGGAGTCGGGCCTGTGCCCCTGCTGGGAGGCCAAGAGCCTTGCTTCGCCTGCAACGCCCCCACCCTGCCACAAGGCGGCAGACTTGGACCCAGCCGCTTCAACCCTCCAGTCTCTGCTGAACCACCCAAAAATGGAGTGTGACCGCTGCGACCTCAGTCCCCCAGAGCTCCAACCCCCACCTCTGTGAGGGAATCGGCGGCCTCCTGTCCTTGGCGTCCGCAAGAGGCATTCACCTGCGGTGAACCTGGGCCTCGGGCGAGCAGGGCCAGGCCCCATGGTAGGAGCCCGGGGAGGCAATGGCAGCCTCTGCGGCCAGGCCTCGGGCTCTCCCCGGGGCTCTCTCGGGGCACGGGCACCGTCTCTCGCCTTGAGAGTGCCCACGCCGTCCCTTGAGCCCCGCGAGACACCTGCTTCCCGTGATGAGAGGCCCGCTGCCTCCGTGGAGCTTGGAACTCTGGGGCCGGGCTGCGGGTCACTGGGCTAAGTGGCTGGAAAGGCGCAGACCCCTCCGTCCCGACCGCCCCACTGCGAAGGACAGGGGGCAGGCCCCCAGGAGATGGCTTTGGTCGAGCCGCGGCTGGCCGGTTTCGGGCCAAGACGCGGGACCCGGCAGGCTCAGGGCAGGCAGCCCCACCAGAAGCCTCCCTCGGGGCAACGGGCCCCACCCTGGACATATCAGGCCTGCTCCACAGGGTCCCTGGGGTCGTGTCCGTGGAACTGGAAGCTCTCCCCGCCACCCGGAGGTCCGTTCCTTTTCCCGTGGACCACACTTGCCAGCCCGTCTCCCACCCCGGCACAGGCAGAGTGCCAGGGAACAACTAGGGACCTGGGGACGGGAAGAGGGGGCCGGCCACGGTTCCGCGCCAGGTGGGGCGGGCCCGGGCGGGCGGGACCCACGCCCAGGGACCCGGTCTCCCGGGGGGTCTCGGGCCTGAGACCTGCCTGCGGGGCTAAGAGTCTTTCTTGGCTCCAACGGGCCCACCCGGCCCCGTGGCGGCAAACTTGCACCGAGACGCTTCTACTCTCTAAAGTCTGGGCTCAACTTCGCCAGAAGGGACTGTGTCCGCTGCGACCTGGGTCCCACAGAGCTCGAACCCCCCTCCCCGTGAAGGCATCCGCGGCCCGTGGTCCTTGGTGTCCGCAAAAGGCATTCACCTGCGGAGAACCTGGGCCCAGGTGAGCGGGACCAGGCCCCACGGCAGGAGCCTGGGGAGGCCACTGGAGCCACGGGGGCCAGGGCTGGGCATTTTCCCGGGTGCTCTCTCGGGTCCCAGGCGCCCTCTCTCGCCCGGGGAGTGCCCACGCCGTCCCCTGACCCCCGCAGGACGCCTGCATCCCGCCATAAGCGGCCCACCTCCTCCATGGAGCTCGGACACATGGGGCCGGGGTGCGAGCAACTGGCCTACGTGGCGGCAAACCCGCAGACCCCTCCGTCCCGTCCCCACCACCGCGAAGATCCCCCTGTTCTTCCATCCGTAAAGGGGTCCCCCTTTACGGATGGAAGAACAGGGGGGAGGCCCCCAGGAGATGGCTTTTGTCCGAGCAGCGGCTGGGTGGTTTCGGGCCAGGAGGCGGGGCCGCGCAGGCGCAAGCAGGCCCCCCCACCCCACGAGCATCCCTCCCGGGCAACGGGCCCCCCCCCTCCCCTTGAGATATCAGGCCAGGTTCACAGGGTCCCCGGGCTGCTGTCAGAGTTCAGGGAAGCCCTCCCTGCCACCCACAGGACCAAGCGTTTTCCCCCGTGGACCACACGTCCCAGCAGCTCTCCCACCCCCGCAGAGGCAGAGTGCCCGGGAAGAACTAGGGACGTGGGGCCGGGAAGAGGGGCCGGGAAGAGGGGCCGGCCACGGTTCCGCGCCAGGTGGAGCGGGTCCGGGCGGGCGGGTCCCTGGTCATCGGACCGGTTCTCCCGTCGGGAGTCGGGCCTGTGCCCCTGCTGGGAGGCCAAGAGCCTTGCTTCGCCTGCAACGCCCCCACCCTGCCACAAGGCGGCAGACTTGGACCCAGCCGCTTCAACCCTCCAGTCTCTGCTGAACCACCCAAAAATGGAGTGTGACCGCTGCGACCTCAGTCCCCCAGAGTTCCAACCCCCACCTCTGTGAGGGAATCGGCGGCCTCCTGTCCTTGGCGTCCGCAAGAGGCATTCACCTGCGGTGAACCTGGGCCTCGGGCGAGCAGGGCCAGGCCCCATGGTAGGAGCCCGGGGAGGCAATGGCAGCCTCTGCGGCCAGGCCTCGGGCTCTCCCCGGGGCTCTCTCGGGGCACGGGCACCGTCTCTCGCCTTGAGAGTGCCCACGCCGTCCCTTGAGCCCCGCGAGACACCTGCTTCCCGTGATGAGAGGCCCGCTGCCTCCGTGGAGCTTGGAACTCTGGGGCCGGGCTGCGGGTCACTGGGCTAAGTGGCTGGAAAGGCGCAGACCCCTCCGTCCCGACCGCCCCACTGCGAAGGACAGGGGGCAGGCCCCCAGGAGATGGCTTTGGTCGAGCCGCGGCTGGCCGGTTTCGGGCCAAGACGCGGGACCCGGCAGGCTCAGGGCAGGCAGCCCCACCAGAAGCCTCCCTCGGGGCAACGGGCCCCACCCTGGACATATCAGGCCTGCTCCACAGGGTCCCTGGGGTCGTGTCCGTGGAACTGGAAGCTCTCCCCGCCACCCGGAGGTCCGTTCCTTTTCCCGTGGACCACACTTGCCAGCCCGTCTCCCACCCCGGCACAGGCAGAGTGCCAGGGAACAACTAGGGACCTGGGGACGGGAAGAGGGGGCCGGCCACGGTTCCGCGCCAGGTGGGGCGGGCCCGGGCGGGCGGGACCCACGCCCAGGGACCCGGTCTCCCGGGGGGTCTCGGGCCTGAGACCTGCCTGCGGGGCTAAGAGTCTTTCTTGGCTCCAACGGGCCCACCCGGCCCCGAGGCGGCAAACTTGCACCGAGACGCTTCTACTCTCTAAAGTCTGGGCTCCACTTCGCCAGAAGGGGCTGTGTCCGCTGCGACCCGGGTCCCACAGAGCTCGAACCCCCCTCCCCGTGAAGGCATCCGCGGCCTGTGGTCCTTGGTGTCCGCAAAAGGCATTCACCTGCGGAGAACCTGGGCCCAGGTGAGCGGGACCAGGCCCCACGGCAGGAGCCTGGGGAGGCCACTGGAGCCACGGGGGCCAGGGCTGGGCATTTTCCCGGGTGCTCTCTCGGGTCCCAGGCGCCCTCTCTCGCCCGGGGAGTGCCCACGCCGTCCCCTGACCCCCGCAGGACGCCTGCATCCCGCCATAAGCGGCCCACCTCCTCCATGGAGCTCGGACACATGGGGCCGGGGTGCGAGCAACTGGCCTACGTGGCGGCAAACCCGCAGACCCCTCCGTCCCGTCCCCACCACCGCGAAGATCCCCCTGTTCTTCCATCCGTAAAGGGGTCCCCCTTTACGGATGGAAGAACAGGGGGGAGGCCCCCAGGAGATGGCTTTTGTCCGAGCAGCGGCTGGGTGGTTTCGGGCCAGGAGGCGGGGCCGCGCAGGCGCAAGCAGGCCCCCCCACCCCACGAGCATCCCTCCCGGGCAACGGGCCCCCCCCCCCTCCCCTTGAGATATCAGGCCAGGTTCACAGGGTCCCCGGGCTGCTGTCAGAGTTAAGGGAAGACCTCCCTGCCACCCACAGGACCAAGCGTTTTCCCCCGTGGACCACACGTCCCAGCAGCTCTCCCACCCCCGCAGAGGCAGAGTGCCCGGGAAGAACTAGGGACGTGGGGCCGGGAAGAGGGGCCGGGAAGAGGGGCCGGCCACGGTTCCGCGCCAGGTGGAGCGGGTCCGGGCGGGCGGATCCCTGGTCAACGGACCGGTTCTCCCGTCGGGAGTCGGGCCTGTGCCCCTGCTGGGAGGCCAAGAGCCTTGCTTCGCCTGCAACGCCCCCACCCTGCCACAAGGCGGCAGACTTGGACCCAGCCGCTTCAACCCTCCAGTCTCTGCTGAACCCCCCAAAAATGGAGTGTGACCGCTGCGACCTCAGTCCCCCAGAGCTACAACCCCCACCTCTGTGAGGGAATCGGCGGCCTCCTGTCCTTGGCGTCCGCAAGAGGCATTCACCTGCGGTGAACCTGGGCCTCGGGCGAGCAGGGCCAGGCCCCATGGTAGGAGCCCGGGGAGGCAATGGCAGCCTCTGCGGCCAGGCCTCGGGCTCTCCCCGGGGCTCTCTCGGGGCACGGGCACCGTCTCTCGCCTTGAGAGTGCCCACGCCGTCCCTTGAGCCCCGCGAGACACCTGCTTCCCGTGATGAGAGGCCCGCTGCCTCCGTGGAGCTTGGAACTCTGGGGCCGGGCTGCGGGTCACTGGGCTAAGTGGCTGGAAAGGCGCAGACCCCTCCGTCCCGACCGCCCCACTGCGAAGGACAGGGGGCAGGCCCCCAGGAGATGGCTTTGGTCGAGCCGCGGCTGGCCGGTTTCGGGCCAAGACGCGGGACCCGGCAGGCTCAGGGCAGGCAGCCCCACCAGAAGCCTCCCTCGGGGCAACGGGCCCCACCCTGGACATATCAGGCCTGCTCCACAGGGTCCCTGGGGTCGTGTCCGTGGAACTGGAAGCTCTCCCCGCCACCCGGAGGTCCGTTCCTTTTCCCGTGGACCACACTTGCCAGCCCGTCTCCCACCCCGGCACAGGCAGAGTGCCAGGGAACAACTAGGGACCTGGGGACGGGAAGAGGGGGCCGGCCACGGTTCCGCGCCAGGTGGGGCGGGCCCGGGCGGGCGGGACCCACGCCCAGGGACCCGGTCTCCCGGGGGGTCTCGGGCCTGAGACCTGCCTGCGGGGCTAAGAGTCTTTCTTGGCTCCAACGGGCCCACCCGGCCCCGAGGCGGCAAACTTGCACCGAGACGCTTCTACTCTCTAAAGTCTGGGCTCCACTTCGCCAGAAGGGGCTGTGTCCGCTGCGACCCGGGTCCCACAGAGCTCGAACCCCCCTCCCCGTGAAGGCATCCGCGGCCTGTGGTCCTTGGTGTCCGCAAAAGGCATTCACCTGCGGAGAACCTGGGCCCAGGTGAGCGGGACCAGGCCCCACGGCAGGAGCCTGGGGAGGCCACTGGAGCCACGGGGGCCAGGGCTGGGCATTTTCCCGGGTGCTCTCTCGGGTCCCAGGCGCCCTCTCTCGCCCGGGGAGTGCCCACGCCGTCCCCTGACCCCCGCAGGACGCCTGCATCCCGCCATAAGCGGCCCACCTCCTCCATGGAGCTCGGACACATGGGGCCGGGGTGCGAGCAACTGGCCTACGTGGCGGCAAACCCGCAGACCCCTCCGTCCCGTCCCCACCACCGCGAAGATCCCCCTGTTCTTCCATCCGTAAAGGGGTCCCCCTTTACGGATGGAAGAACAGGGGGGAGGCCCCCAGGAGATGGCTTTTGTCCGAGCAGCGGCTGGGTGGTTTCGGGCCAGGAGGCGGGGCCGCGCAGGCGCAAGCAGGCCCCCCCACCCCACGAGCATCCCTCCCGGGCAACGGGCCCCCCCCCCCTCCCCTTGAGATATCAGGCCAGGTTCACAGGGTCCCCGGGCTGCTGTCAGAGTTCAGGGAAGCCCTCCCTGCCACCCACAGGACCAAGCGTTTTCCCCCGTGGACCACACGTCCCAGCAGCTCTCCCACCCCCGCAGAGGCAGAGTGCCCGGGAAGAACTAGGGACGTGGGGCCGGGAAGAGGGGCCGGGAAGAGGGGCCGGCCACGGTTCCGCGCCAGGTGGAGCGGGTCCGGGCGGGCGGGTCCCTGGTCAACGGACCGGTTCTCCCGTCGGGAGTCGGGCCTGTGCCCCTGCTGGGAGGCCAAGAGCCTTGCTTCGCCTGCAACGCCCCCACCCTGCCACAAGGCGGCAGACTTGGACCCAGCCGCTTCAACCCTCCAGTCTCTGCTGAACCACCCAAAAATGGAGTGTGACCGCTGCGACCTCAGTCCCCCAGAGCTCCAACCCCCACCTCTGTGAGGGAATCGGCGGCCTCCTGTCCTTGGCGTCCGCAAGAGGCATTCACCTGCGGTGAACCTGGGCCTCGGGCGAGCAGGGCCAGGCCCCATGGTAGGAGCCCGGGGAGGCAATGGCAGCCTCTGCGGCCAGGCCTCGGGCTCTCCCCGGGGCTCTCTCGGGGCACGGGCACCGTCTCTCGCCTTGAGAGTGCCCACGCCGTCCCTTGAGCCCCGCGAGACACCTGCTTCCCGTGATGAGAGGCCCGCTGCCTCCGTGGAGCTTGGAACTCTGGGGCCGGGCTGCGGGTCACTGGGCTAAGTGGCTGGAAAGGCGCAGACCCCTCCGTCCCGACCGCCCCACTGCGAAGGACAGGGGGCAGGCCCCCAGGAGATGGCTTTGGTCGAGCCGCGGCTGGCCGGTTTCGGGCCAAGACGCGGGACCCGGCAGGCTCAGGGCAGGCAGCCCCACCAGAAGCCTCCCTCGGGGCAACGGGCCCCACCCTGGACATATCAGGCCTGCTCCACAGGGTCCCTGGGGTCGTGTCCGTGGAACTGGAAGCTCTCCCCGCCACCCGGAGGTCCGTTCCTTTTCCCGTGGACCACACTTGCCAGCCCGTCTCCCACCCCGGCACAGGCAGAGTGCCAGGGAACAACTAGGGACCTGGGGACGGGAAGAGGGGGCCGGCCACGGTTCCGCGCCAGGTGGGGCGGGCCCGGGCGGGCGGGACCCACGCCCAGGGACCCGGTCTCCCGGGGGGTCTCGGGCCTGAGACCTGCCTGCGGGGCTAAGAGTCTTTCTTGGCTCCAACGGGCCCACCCGGCCCCGAGGCGGCAAACTTGCACCGAGACGCTTCTACTCTCTAAAGTCTGGGCTCAACTTCGCCAGAAGGGACTGTGTCCGCTGCGACCTGGGTCCCACAGAGCTCGAACCCCCCTCCCCGTGAAGGCATCCGCGGCCCGTGGTCCTTGGTGTCCGCAAAAGGCATTCACCTGCGGAGAACCTGGGCCCAGGTGAGCGGGACCAGGCCCCACGGCAGGAGCCTGGGGAGGCCACTGGAGCCACGGGGGCCAGGGCTGGGCATTTTCCCGGGTGCTCTCTCGGGTCCCAGGCGCCCTCTCTCGCCCGGGGAGTGCCCACGCCGTCCCCTGACCCCCGCAGGACGCCTGCATCCCGCCATAAGCGGCCCACCTCCTCCATGGAGCTCGGACACATGGGGCCGGGGTGCGAGCAACTGGCCTACGTGGCGGCAAACCCGCAGACCCCTCCGTCCCGTCCCCACCACCGCGAAGATCCCCCTGTTCTTCCATCCGTAAAGGGGTCCCCCTTTACGGATGGAAGAACAGGGGGGAGGCCCCCAGGAGATGGCTTTTGTCCGAGCAGCGGCTGGGTGGTATCGGGCCAGGAGGCGGGACCGCGCAGGCGCAAGCAGGCCCCCCCACCCCACGAGCATCCCTCCCGGGCAACGGGCCCCCCCCCCCTCCCCTTGAGATATCAGGCCAGGTTCACAGGGTCCCCGGGCTGCTGTCAGAGTTCAGGGAAGCCCTCCCTGCCACCCACAGGACCAAGCGTTTTCCCCCGTGGACCACACGTCCCAGCAGCTCTCCCACCCCCGCAGAGGCAGAGTGCCCGGGAAGAACTAGGGACGTGGGGCCGGGAAGAGGGGCCGGGAAGAGGGGCCGGCCACGGTTCCGCGCCAGGTGGAGCGGGTCCGGGCGGGCGGATCCCTGGTCAACGGACCGGTTCTCCCGTCGGGAGTCGGGCCTGTGCCCCTGCTGGGAGGCCAAGAGCCTTGCTTCGCCTGCAACGCCCCCACCCTGCCACAAGGCGGCAGACTTGGACCCAGCCGCTTCAACCCTCCAGTCTCTGCTGAACCACCCAAAAATGGAGTGTGACCGCTGCGACCTCAGTCCCCCAGAGCTCCAACCCCCACCTCTGTGAGGGAATCGGCGGCCTCCTGTCCTTGGCGTCCGCAAGAGGCATTCACCTGCGGTGAACCTGGGCCTCGGGCGAGCAGGGCCAGGCCCCATGGTAGGAGCCCGGGGAGGCAATGGCAGCCTCTGCGGCCAGGCCTCGGGCTCTCCCCGGGGCTCTCTCGGGGCACGGGCACCGTCTCTCGCCTTGAGAGTGCCCACGCCGTCCCTTGAGCCCCGCGAGACACCTGCTTCCCGTGATGAGAGGCCCGCTGCCTCCGTGGAGCTTGGAACTCTGGGGCCGGGCTGCGGGTCACTGGGCTAAGTGGCTGGAAAGGCGCAGACCCCTCCGTCCCGACCGCCCCACTGCGAAGGACAGGGGGCAGGCCCCCAGGAGATGGCTTTGGTCGAGCCGCGGCTGGCCGGTTTCGGGCCAAGACGCGGGACCCGGCAGGCTCAGGGCAGGCAGCCCCACCAGAAGCCTCCCTCGGGGCAACGGGCCCCACCCTGGACATATCAGGCCTGCTCCACAGGGTCCCTGGGGTCGTGTCCGTGGAACTGGAAGCTCTCCCCGCCACCCGGAGGTCCGTTCCTTTTCCCGTGGACCACACTTGCCAGCCCGTCTCCCACCCCGGCACAGGCAGAGTGCCAGGGAACAACTAGGGACCTGGGGACGGGAAGAGGGGGCCGGCCACGGTTCCGCGCCAGGTGGGGCGGGCCCGGGCGGGCGGGACCCACGCCCAGGGACCCGGTCTCCCGGGGGGTCTCGGGCCTGAGACCTGCCTGCGGGGCTAAGAGTCTTTCTTGGCTCCAACGGGCCCACCCGGCCCCGAGGCGGCAAACTTGCACCGAGACTCTTCTACTCTCTAAAGTCTGGGCTCAACTTCGCCAGAAGGGACTGTGTCCGCTGCGACCTGGGTCCCACAGAGCTCGAACCCCCCTCCCCGTGAAGGCATCCGCGGCCCGTGGTCCTTGGTGTCCGCAAAAGGCATTCACCTGCGGAGAACCTGGGCCCAGGTGAGCGGGACCAGGCCCCACGGCAGGAGCCTGGGGAGGCCACTGGAGCCACGGGGGCCAGGGCTGGGCATTTTCCCGGGTGCTCTCTCGGGTCCCAGGCGCCCTCTCTCGCCCGGGGAGTGCCCACGCCGTCCCCTGACCCCCGCAGGACGCCTGCATCCCGCCATAAGCGGCCCACCTCCTCCATGGAGCTCGGACACATGGGGCCGGGGTGCGAGCAACTGGCCTACGTGGCGGCAAACCCGCAGACCCCTCCGTCCCGTCCCCACCACCGCGAAGATCCCCCTGTTCTTCCATCCGTAAAGGGGTCCCCCTTTACGGATGGAAGAACAGGGGGGAGGCCCCCAGGAGATGGCTTTTGTCCGAGCAGCGGCTGGGTGGTTTCGGGCCAGGAGGCGGGGCCGCGCAGGCGCAAGCAGGCCCCCCCACCCCACGAGCATCCCTCCCGGGCAACGGGCCCCCCCCCCCTCCCCTTGAGATATCAGGCCAGGTTCACAGGGTCCCCGGGCTGCTGTCAGAGTTCAGGGAAGCCCTCCCTGCCACCCACAGGACCAAGCGTTTTCCCCCGTGGACCACACGTCCCAGCAGCTCTCCCACCCCCGCAGAGGCAGAGTGCCCGGGAAGAACTAGGGACGTGGGGCCGGGAAGAGGGGCCGGGAAGAGGGGCCGGCCACGGTTCCGCGCCAGGTGGAGCGGGTCCGGGCGGGCGGGTCCCTGGTCAACGGACCGGTTCTCCCGTCGGGAGTCGGGCCTGTGCCCCTGCTGGGAGGCCAAGAGCCTTGCTTCGCCTGCAACGCCCCCACCCTGCCACAAGGCGGCAGACTTGGACCCAGCCGCTTCAACCCTCCAGTCTCTGCTGAACCACCCAAAAATGGAGTGTGACCGCTGCGACCTCAGTCCCCCAGAGCTCCAACCCCCACCTCTGTGAGGGAATCGGCGGCCTCCTGTCCTTGGCGTCCGCAAGAGGCATTCACCTGCGGTGAACCTGGGCCTCGGGCGAGCAGGGCCAGGCCCCATGGTAGGAGCCCGGGGAGGCAATGGCAGCCTCTGCGGCCAGGCCTCGGGCTCTCCCCGGGGCTCTCTCGGGGCACGGGCACCGTCTCTCGCCTTGAGAGTGCCCACGCCGTCCCTTGAGCCCCGCGAGACACCTGCTTCCCGTGATGAGAGGCCCGCTGCCTCCGTGGAGCTTGGAACTCTGGGGCCGGGCTGCGGGTCACTGGGCTAAGTGGCTGGAAAGGCGCAGACCCCTCCGTCCCGACCGCCCCACTGCGAAGGACAGGGGGCAGGCCCCCAGGAGATGGCTTTGGTCGAGCCGCGGCTGGCCGGTTTCGGGCCAAGACGCGGGACCCGGCAGGCTCAGGGCAGGCAGCCCCACCAGAAGCCTCCCTCAGGGCAACGGGCCCCACCCTGGACATATCAGGCCTGCTCCACAGGGTCCCTGGGGTCGTGTCCGTGGAACTGGAAGCTCTCCCCGCCACCCGGAGGTCCGTTCCTTTTCCCGTGGACCACACTTGCCAGCCCGTCTCCCACCCCGGCACAGGCAGAGTGCCAGGGAACAACTAGGGACCTGGGGACGGGAAGAGGGGGCCGGCCACGGTTCCGCGCCAGGTGGGGCGGGCCCGGGCGGGCGGGACCCACGCCCAGGGACCCGGTCTCCCGGGGGGTCTCGGGCCTGAGACCTGCCTGCGGGGCTAAGAGTCTTTCTTGGCTCCAACGGGCCCACCCGGCCCCGAGGCGGCAAACTTGCACCGAGACGCTTCTACTCTCTAAAGTCTGGGCTCAACTTCGCCAGAAGGGACTGTGTCCGCTGCGACCTGGGTCCCACAGAGCTCGAACCCCCCTCCCCGTGAAGGCATCCGCGGCCCGTGGTCCTTGGTGTCCGCAAAAGGCATTCACCTGCGGAGAACCTGGGCCCAGGTGAGCGGGACCAGGCCCCACGGCAGGAGCCTGGGGAGGCCACTGGAGCCACGGCGGCCAGGGCTGGGCATTTTCCCGGGTGCTCTCTCGGGTCCCAGGCGCCCTCTCTCGCCCGGGGAGTGCCCACGCCGTCCCCTGACCCCCGCAGGACGCCTGCATCCCGCCATAAGCGGCCCACCTCCTCCATGGAGCTCGGACACATGGGGCCGGGGTGCGAGCAACTGGCCTACGTGGCGGCAAACCCGCAGACCCCTCCGTCCCGTCCCCACCACCGCGAAGATCCCCCTGTTCTTCCATCCGTAAAGGGGTCCCCCTTTACGGATGGAAGAACAGGGGGGAGGCCCCCAGGAGATGGCTTTTGTCCGAGCAGCGGCTGGGTGGTTTCGGGCCAGGAGGCGGGGCCGCGCAGGCGCAAGCAGGCCCCCCCACCCCACGAGCATCCCTCCCGGGCAACGGGCCCCGCCCCCCTCCCCTTGAGATATCAGGCCAGGTTCACAGGGTCCCCGGGCTGCTGTCAGAGTTCAGGGAAGCCCTCCCTGCCACCCACAGGACCAAGCGTTTTCCCCCGTGGACCACACGTCCCAGCAGCTCTCCCACCCCCGCAGAGGCAGAGTGCCCGGGAAGAACTAGGGACGTGGGGCCGGGAAGAGGGGCCGGGAAGAGGGGCCGGCCACGGTTCCGCGCCAGGTGGAGCGGGTCCGGGCGGGCGGGTCCCTGGTCAACGGACCGGTTCTCCCGTCGGGAGTCGGGCCTGTGCCCCTGCTGGGAGGCCAAGAGCCTTGCTTCGCCTGCAACGCCCCCACCCTGCCACAAGGCGGCAGACTTGGACCCAGCCGCTTCAACCCTCCAGTCTCTGCTGAACCACCCAAAAATGGAGTGTGACCGCTGCGACCTCAGTCCCCCAGAGCTCCAACCCCCACCTCTGTGAGGGAATCGGCGGCCTCCTGTCCTTGGCGTCCGCAAGAGGCATTCACCTGCGGTGAACCTGGGCCTCGGGCGAGCAGGGCCAGGCCCCATGGTAGGAGCCCGGGGAGGCAATGGCAGCCTCTGCGGCCAGGCCTCGGGCTCTCCCCGGGGCTCTCTCGGGGCACGGGCACCGTCTCTCGCCTTGAGAGTGCCCACGCCGTCCCTTGAGCCCCGCGAGACACCTGCTTCCCGTGATGAGAGGCCCGCTGCCTCCGTGGAGCTTGGAACTCTGGGGCCGGGCTGCGGGTCACTGGGCTAAGTGGCTGGAAAGGCGCAGACCCCTCCGTCCCGACCGCCCCACTGCGAAGGACAGGGGGCAGGCCCCCAGGAGATGGCTTTGGTCGAGCCGCGGCTGGCCGGTTTCGGGCCAAGACGCGGGACCCGGCAGGCTCAGGGCAGGCAGCCCCACCAGAAGCCTCCCTCGGGGCAACGGGCCCCACCCTGGACATATCAGGCCTGCTCCACAGGGTCCCTGGGGTCGTGTCCGTGGAACTGGAAGCTCTCCCCGCCACCCGGAGGTCCGTTCCTTTTCCCGTGGACCACACTTGCCAGCCCGTCTCCCACCCCGGCACAGGCAGAGTGCCAGGGAACAACTAGGGACCTGGGGACGGGAAGAGGGGGCCGGCCACGGTTCCGCGCCAGGTGGGGCGGGCCCGGGCGGGCGGGACCCACGCCCAGGGACCCGGTCTCCCGGGGGGTCTCGGGCCTGAGACCTGCCTGCGGGGCTAAGAGTCTTTCTTGGCTCCAACGGGCCCACCCGGCCCCGAGGCGGCAAACTTGCACCGAGACGCTTCTACTCTCTAAAGTCTGGGCTCAACTTCGCCAGAAGGGACTGTGTCCGCTGCGACCTGGGTCCCACAGAGCTCGAACCCCCCTCCCCGTGAAGGCATCCGCGGCCCGTGGTCCTTGGTGTCCGCAAAAGGCATTCACCTGCGGAGAACCTGGGCCCAGGTGAGCGGGACCAGGCCCCACGGCAGGAGCCTGGGGAGGCCACTGGAGCCACGGGGGCCAGGGCTGGGCATTTTCCCGGGTGCTCTCTCGGGTCCCAGGCGCCCTCTCTCGCCCGGGGAGTGCCCACGCCGTCCCCTGACCCCCGCAGGACGCCTGCATCCCGCCATAAGCGGCCCACCTCCTCCATGGAGCTCGGACACATGGGGCCGGGGTGCGAGCAACTGGCCTACGTGGCGGCAAACCCGCAGACCCCTCCGTCCCGTCCCCACCACCGCGAAGATCCCCCTGTTCTTCCATCCGTAAAGGGGTCCCCCTTTACGGATGGAAGAACAGGGGGGAGGCCCCCAGGAGATGGCTTTTGTCCGAGCAGCGGCTGGGTGGTTTCGGGCCAGGAGGCGGGGCCGCGCAGGCGCAAGCAGGCCCCCCCACCCCACGAGCATCCCTCCCGGGCAACGGGCCCCCCCCCCCCTCCCCTTGAGATATCAGGCCAGGTTCACAGGGTCCCCGGGCTGCTGTCAGAGTTCAGGGAAGCCCTCCCTGCCACCCACAGGACCAAGCGTTTTCCCCCGTGGACCACACGTCCCAGCAGCTCTCCCACCCCCGCAGAGGCAGAGTGCCCGGGAAGAACTAGGGACGTGGGGCCGGGAAGAGGGGCCGGGAATAGGGGCCGGCCACGGTTCCGCGCCAGGTGGAGCGGGTCCGGGCGGGCGGGTCCCTGGTCAACGGACCGGTTCTCCCGTCGGGAGTCGGGCCTGTGCCCCTGCTGGGAGGCCAAGAGCCTTGCTTCGCCTGCAACGCCCCCACCCTGCCACAAGGCGGCAGACTTGGACCCAGCCGCTTCAACCCTCCAGTCTCTGCTGAACCACCCAAAAATGGAGTGTGACCGCTGCGACCTCAGTCCCCCAGAGCTCCAACCCCCACCTCTGTGAGGGAATCGGCGGCCTCCTGTCCTTGGCGTCCGCAAGAGGCATTCACCTGCGGTGAACCTGGGCCTCGGGCGAGCAGGGCCAGGCCCCATGGTAGGAGCCCGGGGAGGCAATGGCAGCCTCTGCGGCCAGGCCTCGGGCTCTCCCCGGGGCTCTCTCGGGGCACGGGCACCGTCTCTCGCCTTGAGAGTGCCCACGCCGTCCCTTGAGCCCCGCGAGACACCTGCTTCCCGTGATGAGAGGCCCGCTGCCTCCGTGGAGCTTGGAACTCTGGGGCCGGGCTGCGGGTCACTGGGCTAAGTGGCTGGAAAGGCGCAGACCCCTCCGTCCCGACCGCCCCACTGCGAAGGACAGGGGGCAGGCCCCCAGGAGATGGCTTTGGTCGAGCCGCGGCTGGCCGGTTTCGGGCCAAGACGCGGGACCCGGCAGGCTCAGGGCAGGCAGCCCCACCAGAAGCCTCCCTCGGGGCAACGGGCCCCACCCTGGACATATCAGGCCTGCTCCACAGGGTCCCTGGGGTCGTGTCCGTGGAACTGGAAGCTCTCCCCGCCACCCGGAGGTCCGTTCCTTTTCCCGTGGACCACACTTGCCAGCCCGTCTCCCACCCCGGCACAGGCAGAGTGCCAGGGAACAACTAGGGACCTGGGGACGGGAAGAGGGGGCCGGCCACGGTTCCGCGCCAGGTGGGGCGGGCCCGGGCGGGCGGGACCCACGCCCAGGGACCCGGTCTCCCGGGGGGTCTCGGGCCTGAGACCTGCCTGCGGGGCTAAGAGTCTTTCTTGGCTCCAACGGGCCCACCCGGCCCCGAGGCGGCAAACTTGCACCGAGACGCTTCTACTCTCTAAAGTCTGGGCTCAACTTCGCCAGAAGGGACTGTGTCCGCTGCGACCTGGGTCCCACAGAGCTCGAACCCCCCTCCCCGTGAAGGCATCCGCGGCCCGTGGTCCTTGGTGTCCGCAAAAGGCATTCACCTGCGGAGAACCTGGGCCCAGGTGAGCGGGACCAGGCCCCACGGCAGGAGCCTGGGGAGGCCACTGGAGCCACGGGGGCCAGGGCTGGGCATTTTCCTGGGTGCTCTCTCGGGTCCCAGGCGCCCTCTCTCGCCCGGGGAGTGCCCACGCCGTCCCCTGACCCCCGCAGGACGCCTGCATCCCGCCATAAGCGGCCCACCTCCTCCATGGAGCTCGGACACATGGGGCCGGGGTGCGAGCAACTGGCCTACGTGGCGGCAAACCCGCAGACCCCTCCGTCCCGTCCCCACCACCGCGAAGATCCCCCTGTTCTTCCATCCGTAAAGGGGTCCCCCTTTACGGATGGAAGAACAGGGGGGAGGCCCCCAGGAGATGGCTTTTGTCCGAGCAGCGGCTGGGTGGTTTCGGGCCAGGAGGCGGGGCCGCGCAGGCGCAAGCAGGCCCCCCCACCCCACGAGCATCCCTCCCGGGCAACGGGCCCCCCCCCCCTCCCCTTGAGATATCAGGCCAGGTTCACAGGGTCCCCGGGCTGCTGTCAGAGTTCAGGGAAGCCCTCCCTGCCACCCACAGGACCAAGCGTTTTCCCCCGTGGACCACACGTCCCAGCAGCTCTCCCACCCCCGCAGAGGCAGAGTGCCCGGGAAGAACTAGGGACGTGGGGCCGGGAAGAGGGGCCGGGAAGAGGGGCCGGCCACGGTTCCGCGCCAGGTGGAGCGGGTCCGGGCGGGCGGGTCCCTGGTCAACGGACCGGTTCTCCCGTCGGGAGTCGGGCCTGTGCCCCTGCTGGGAGGCCAAGAGCCTTGCTTCGCCTGCAACGCCCCCACCCTGCCACAAGGCGGCAGACTTGGACCCAGCCGCTTCAACCCTCCAGTCTCTGCTGAACCACCCAAAAATGGAGTGTGACCGCTGCGACCTCAGTCCCCCAGAGCTCCAACCCCCACCTCTGTGAGGGAATCGGCGGCCTCCTGTCCTTGGCGTCCGCAAGAGGCATTCACCTGCGGTGAACCTGGGCCTCGGGCGAGCAGGGCCAGGCCCCATGGTAGGAGCCCGGGGAGGCAATGGCAGCCTCTGCGGCCAGGCCTCGGGCTCTCCCCGGGGCTCTCTCGGGGCACGGGCACCGTCTCTCGCCTTGAGAGTGCCCACGCCGTCCCTTGAGCCCCGCGAGACACCTGCTTCCCGTGATGAGAGGCCCGCTGCCTCCGTGGAGCTTGGAACTCTGGGGCCGGGCTGCGGGTCACTGGGCTAAGTGGCTGGAAAGGCGCAGACCCCTCCGTCCCGACCGCCCCACTGCGAAGGACAGGGGGCAGGCCCCCAGGAGATGGCTTTGGTCGAGCCGCGGCTGGCCGGTTTCGGGCCAAGACGCGGGACCCGGCAGGCTCAGGGCAGGCAGCCCCACCAGAAGCCTCCCTCGGGGCAACGGGCCCCACCCTGGACATATCAGGCCTGCTCCACAGGGTCCCTGGGGTCGTGTCCGTGGAACTGGAAGCTCTCCCCGCCACCCGGAGGTCCGTTCCTTTTCCCGTGGACCACACTTGCCAGCCCGTCTCCCACCCCGGCACAGGCAGAGTGCCAGGGAACAACTAGGGACCTGGGGACGGGAAGAGGGGGCCGGCCACGGTTCCGCGCCAGGTGGGGCGGGCCCGGGCGGGCGGGACCCACGCCCAGGGACCCGGTCTCCCGGGGGGTCTCGGGCCTGAGACCTGCCTGCGGGGCTAAGAGTCTTTCTTGGCTCCAACGGGCCCACCCGGCCCCGAGGCGGCAAACTTGCACCGAGACGCTTCTACTCTCTAAAGTCTGGGCTCAACTTCGCCAGAAGGGACTGTGTCCGCTGCGACCTGGGTCCCACAGAGCTCGAACCCCCCTCCCCGTGAAGGCATCCGCGGCCCGTGGTCCTTGGTGTCCGCAAAAGGCATTCACCTGCGGAGAACCTGGGCCCAGGTGAGCGGGACCAGGCCCCACGGCAGGAGCCTGGGGAGGCCACTGGAGCCACGGGGGCCAGGGCTGGGCATTTTCCCGGGTGCTCTCTCGGGTCCCAGGCGCCCTCTCTCGCCCGGGGAGTGCCCACGCCGTCCCCTGACCCCCGCAGGACGCCTGCATCCCGCCATAAGCGGCCCACCTCCTCCATGGAGCTCGGACACATGGGGCCGGGGTGCGAGCAACTGGCCTACGTGGCGGCAAACCCGCAGACCCCTCCGTCCCGTCCCCACCACCGCGAAGATCCCCCTGTTCTTCCATCCGTAAAGGGGTCCCCCTTTACGGATGGAAGAACAGGGGGGAGGCCCCCAGGAGATGGCTTTTGTCCGAGCAGCGGCTGGGTGGTTTCGGGCCAGGAGGCGGGGCCGCGCAGGCGCAAGCAGGCCCCCCCACCCCACGAGCATCCCTCCCGGGCAACGGGCCCCCCCCCCCCCTCCCCTTGAGATATCAGGCCAGGTTCACAGGGTCCCCGGGCTGCTGTCAGAGTTCAGGGAAGCCCTCCCTGCCACCCACAGGACCAAGTGTTTTCCCCCGTGGACCACACGTCCCAGCAGCTCTCCCACCCCCGCAGAGGCAGAGTGCCCGGGAAGAACTAGGGACGTGGGGCCGGGAAGAGGGGCCGGGAAGAGGGGCCGGCCACGGTTCCGCGCCAGGTGGAGCGGGTCCGGGCGGGCGGGTCCCTGGTCAACGGACCGGTTCTCCCGTCGGGAGTCGGGCCTGTGCCCCTGCTGGGAGGCCAAGAGCCTTGCTTCGCCTGCAACGCCCCCACCCTGCCACAAGGCGGCAGACTTGGACCCAGCCGCTTCAACCCTCCAGTCTCTGCTGAACCACCCAAAAATGGAGTGTGACCGCTGCGACCTCAGTCCCCCAGAGCTCCAACCCCCACCTCTGTGAGGGAATCGGCGGCCTCCTGTCCTTGGCGTCCGCAAGAGGCATTCACCTGCGGTGAACCTGGGCCTCGGGCGAGCAGGGCCAGGCCCCATGGTAGGAGCCCGGGGAGGCAATGGCAGCCTCTGCGGCCAGGCCTCGGGCTCTCCCCGGGGCTCTCTCGGGGCACGGGCACCGTCTCTCGCCTTGAGAGTGCCCACGCCGTCCCTTGAGCCCCGCGAGACACCTGCTTCCCGTGATGAGAGGCCCGCTGCCTCCGTGGAGCTTGGAACTCTGGGGCCGGGCTGCGGGTCACTGGGCTAAGTGGCTGGAAAGGCGCAGACCCCTCCGTCCCGACCGCCCCACTGCGAAGGACAGGGGGCAGGCCCCCAGGAGATGGCTTTGGTCGAGCCGCGGCTGGCCGGTTTCGGGCCAAGACGCGGGACCCGGCAGGCTCAGGGCAGGCAGCCCCACCAGAAGCCTCCCTCGGGGCAACGGGCCCCACCCTGGACATATCAGGCCTGCTCCACAGGGTCCCTGGGGTCGTGTCCGTGGAACTGGAAGCTCTCCCCGCCACCCGGAGGTCCGTTCCTTTTCCCGTGGACCACACTTGCCAGCCCGTCTCCCACCCCGGCACAGGCAGAGTGCCAGGGAACAACTAGGGACCTGGGGACGGGAAGAGGGGGCCGGCCACGGTTCCGCGCCAGGTGGGGCGGGCCCGGGCGGGCGGGACCCACGCCCAGGGACCCGGTCTCCCGGGGGGTCTCGGGCCTGAGACCTGCCTGCGGGGCTAAGAGTCTTTCTTGGCTCCAACGGGCCCACCCGGCCCCGAGGCGGCAAACTTGCACCGAGACGCTTCTACTCTCTAAAGTCTGGGCTCAACTTCGCCAGAAGGGACTGTGTCCGCTGCGACCTGGGTCCCACAGAGCTCGAACCCCCCTCCCCGTGAAGGCATCCGCGGCCCGTGGTCCTTGGTGTCCGCAAAAGGCATTCACCTGCGGAGAACCTGGGCCCAGGTGAGCGGGACCAGGCCCCACGGCAGGAGCCTGGGGAGGCCACTGGAGCCACGGGGGCCAGGGCTGGGCATTTTCCCGGGTGCTCTCTCGGGTCCCAGGCGCCCTCTCTCGCCCGGGGAGTGCCCACGCCGTCCCCTGACCCCCGCAGGACGCCTGCATCCCGCCATAAGCGGCCCACCTCCTCCATGGAGCTCGGACACATGGGGCCGGGGTGCGAGCAACTGGCCTACGTGGCGGCAAACCCGCAGACCCCTCCGTCCCGTCCCCACCACCGCGAAGATCCCCCTGTTCTTCCATCCGTAAAGGGGTCCCCCTTTACGGATGGAAGAACAGGGGGGAGGCCCCCAGGAGATGGCTTTTGTCCGAGCAGCGGCTGGGTGGTTTCGGGCCAGGAGGCGGGGCCGCGCAGGCGCAAGCAGGCCCCCCCACCCCACGAGCATCCCTCCCGGGCAACGGGCCCCCCCCCCCTCCCCTTGAGATATCAGGCCAGGTTCACAGGGTCCCCGGGCTGCTGTCAGAGTTCAGGGAAGCCCTCCCTGCCACCCACAGGACCAAGCGTTTTCCCCCGTGGACCACACGTCCCAGCAGCTCTCCCACCCCCGCAGAGGCAGAGTGCCCGGGAAGAACTAGGGACGTGGGGCCGGGAAGAGGGGCCGGGAAGAGGGGCCGGCCAAGGTTCCGCGCCAGGTGGAGCGCGTCCGGGCGGGCGGATCCCTGGTCAACGGACCGGTTCTCCCGTCGGGAGTCGGGCCTGTGCCCCTGCTGGGAGGCCAAGAGCCTTGCTTCGCCTGCAACGCCCCCACCCTGCCACAAGGCGGCAGACTTGGACCCAGCCGCTTCAACCCTCCAGTCTCTGCTGAACCACCCAAAAATGGAGTGTGACCGCTGCGACCTCAGTCCCCCAGAGCTCCAACCCCCACCTCTGTGAGGGAATCGGCGGCCTCCTGTCCTTGGCGTCCGCAAGAGGCATTCACCTGCGGTGAACCTGGGCCTCGGGCGAGCAGGGCCAGGCCCCATGGTAGGAGCCCGGGGAGGCAATGGCAGCCTCTGCGGCCAGGCCTCGGGCTCTCCCCGGGGCTCTCTCGGGGCACGGGCACCGTCTCTCGCCTTGAGAGTGCCCACGCCGTCCCTTGAGCCCCGCGAGACACCTGCTTCCCGTGATGAGAGGCCCGCTGCCTCCGTGGAGCTTGGAACTCTGGGGCCGGGCTGCGGGTCACTGGGCTAAGTGGCTGGAAAGGCGCAGACCCCTCCGTCCCGACCGCCCCACTGCGAAGGACAGGGGGCAGGCCCCCAGGAGATGGCTTTGGTCGAGCCGCGGCTGGCCGGTTTCGGGCCAAGACGCGGGACCCGGCAGGCTCAGGGCAGGCAGCCCCACCAGAAGCCTCCCTCGGGGCAACGGGCCCCACCCTGGACATATCAGGCCTGCTCCACAGGGTCCCTGGGGTCGTGTCCGTGGAACTGGAAGCTCTCCCCGCCACCCGGAGGTCCGTTCCTTTTCCCGTGGACCACACTTGCCAGCCCGTCTCCCACCCCGGCACAGGCAGAGTGCCAGGGAACAACTAGGGACCTGGGGACGGGAAGAGGGGGCCGGCCAGGGTTCCGCGCCAGGTGGGGCGGGCCCGGGCGGGCGGGACCCACGCCCAGGGACCCGGTCTCCCGGGGGGTCTCGGGCCTGAGACCTGCCTGCGGGGCTAAGAGTCTTTCTTGGCTCCAACGGGCCCACCCGGCCCCGAGGCGGCAAACTTGCACCGAGACGCTTCTACTCTCTAAAGTCTGGGCTCAACTTCGCCAGAAGGGACTGTGTCCGCTGCGACCTGGGTCCCACAGAGCTCGAACCCCCCTCCCCGTGAAGGCATCCGCGGCCCGTGGTCCTTGGTGTCCGCAAAAGGCATTCACCTGCGGAGAACCTGGGCCCAGGTGAGCGGGACCAGGCCCCACGGCAGGAGCCTGGGGAGGCCACTGGAGCCACGGGGGCCAGGGCTGGGCATTTTCCCGGGTGCTCTCTCGGGTCCCAGGCGCCCTCTCTCGCCCGGGGAGTGCCCACGCCGTCCCCTGACCCCCGCAGGACGCCTGCATCCCGCCATAAGCGGCCCACCTCCTCCATGGAGCTCGGACACATGGGGCCGGGGTGCGAGCAACTGGCCTACGTGGCGGCAAACCCGCAGACCCCTCCGTCCCGTCCCCACCACCGCGAAGATCCCCCTGTTCTTCCATCCGTAAAGGGGTCCCCCTTTACGGATGGAAGAACAGGGGGGAGGCCCCCAGGAGATGGCTTTTGTCCGAGCAGCGGCTGGGTGGTATCGGGCCAGGAGGCGGGACCGCGCAGGCGCAAGCAGGCCCCCCCACCCCACGAGCATCCCTCCCGGGCAACGGGCCCCCCCCCCCTCCCCTTGAGATATCAGGCCAGGTTCACAGGGTCCCCGGGCTGCTGTCAGAGTTCAGGGAAGCCCTCCCTGCCACCCACAGGACCAAGCGTTTTCCCCCGTGGACCACACGTCCCAGCAGCTCTCCCACCCCCGCAGAGGCAGAGTGCCCGGGAAGAACTAGGGACGTGGGGCCGGGAAGAGGGGCCGGGAAGAGGGGCCGGCCACGGTTCCGCGCCAGGTGGAGCGGGTCCGGGCGGGCGGATCCCTGGTCAACGGACCGGTTCTCCCGTCGGGAGTCGGGCCTGTGCCCCTGCTGGGAGGCCAAGAGCCTTGCTTCGCCTGCAACGCCCCCACCCTGCCACAAGGCGGCAGACTTGGACCCAGCCGCTTCAACCCTCCAGTCTCTGCTGAACCACCCAAAAATGGAGTGTGACCGCTGCGACCTCAGTCCCCCAGAGCTCCAACCCCCACCTCTGTGAGGGAATCGGCGGCCTCCTGTCCTTGGCGTCCGCAAGAGGCATTCACCTGCGGTGAACCTGGGCCTCGGGCGAGCAGGGCCAGGCCCCATGGTAGGAGCCCGGGGAGGCAATGGCAGCCTCTGCGGCCAGGCCTCGGGCTCTCCCCGGGGCTCTCTCGGGGCACGGGCACCGTCTCTCGCCTTGAGAGTGCCCACGCCGTCCCTTGAGCCCCGCGAGACACCTGCTTCCCGTGATGAGAGGCCCGCTGCCTCCGTGGAGCTTGGAACTCTGGGGCCGGGCTGCGGGTCACTGGGCTAAGTGGCTGGAAAGGCGCAGACCCCTCCGTCCCGACCGCCCCACTGCGAAGGACAGGGGGCAGGCCCCCAGGAGATGGCTTTGGTCGAGCCGCGGCTGGCCGGTTTCGGGCCAAGACGCGGGACCCGGCAGGCTCAGGGCAGGCAGCCCCACCAGAAGCCTCCCTCGGGGCAACGGGCCCCACCCTGGACATATCAGGCCTGCTCCACAGGGTCCCTGGGGTCGTGTCCGTGGAACTGGAAGCTCTCCCCGCCACCCGGAGGTCCGTTCCTTTTCCCGTGGACCACACTTGCCAGCCCGTCTCCCACCCCGGCACAGGCAGAGTGCCAGGGAACAACTAGGGACCTGGGGACGGGAAGAGGGGGCCGGCCACGGTTCCGCGCCAGGTGGGGCGGGCCCGGGCGGGCGGGACCCACGCCCAGGGACCCGGTCTCCCGGGGGGTCTCGGGCCTGAGACCTGCCTGCGGGGCTAAGAGTCTTTCTTGGCTCCAACGGGCCCACCCGGCCCCGAGGCGGCAAACTTGCACCGAGACTCTTCTACTCTCTAAAGTCTGGGCTCAACTTCGCCAGAAGGGACTGTGTCCGCTGCGACCTGGGTCCCACAGAGCTCGAACCCCCCTCCCCGTGAAGGCATCCGCGGCCCGTGGTCCTTGGTGTCCGCAAAAGGCATTCACCTGCGGAGAACCTGGGCCCAGGTGAGCGGGACCAGGCCCCACGGCAGGAGCCTGGGGAGGCCACTGGAGCCACGGGGGCCAGGGCTGGGCATTTTCCCGGGTGCTCTCTCGGGTCCCAGGCGCCCTCTCTCGCCCGGGGAGTGCCCACGCCGTCCCCTGACCCCCGCAGGACGCCTGCATCCCGCCATAAGCGGCCCACCTCCTCCATGGAGCTCGGACACATGGGGCCGGGGTGCGAGCAACTGGCCTACGTGGCGGCAAACCCGCAGACCCCTCCGTCCCGTCCCCACCACCGCGAAGATCCCCCTGTTCTTCCATCCGTAAAGGGGTCCCCCTTTACGGATGGAAGAACAGGGGGGAGGCCCCCAGGAGATGGCTTTTGTCCGAGCAGCGGCTGGGTGGTTTCGGGCCAGGAGGCGGGGCCGCGCAGGCGCAAGCAGGCCCCCCCACCCCACGAGCATCCCTCCCGGGCAACGGGCCCCCCCCCCTCCCCTTGAGATATCAGGCCAGGTTCACAGGGTCCCCGGGCTGCTGTCAGAGTTCAGGGAAGCCCTCCCTGCCACCCACAGGACCAAGCGTTTTCCCCCGTGGACCACACGTCCCAGCAGCTCTCCCACCCCCGCAGAGGCAGAGTGCCCGGGAAGAACTAGGGACGTGGGGCCGGGAAGAGGGGCCGGGAAGAGGGGCCGGCCACGGTTCCGCGCCAGGTGGAGCGGGTCCGGGCGGGCGGGTCCCTGGTCAACGGACCGGTTCTCCCGTCGGGAGTCGGGCCTGTGCCCCTGCTGGGAGGCCAAGAGCCTTGCTTCGCCTGCAACGCCCCCACCCTGCCACAAGGCGGCAGACTTGGACCCAGCCGCTTCAACCCTCCAGTCTCTGCTGAACCACCCAAAAATGGAGTGTGACCGCTGCGACCTCAGTCCCCCAGAGCTCCAACCCCCACCTCTGTGAGGGAATCGGCGGCCTCCTGTCCTTGGCGTCCGCAAGAGGCATTCACCTGCGGTGAACCTGGGCCTCGGGCGAGCAGGGCCAGGCCCCATGGTAGGAGCCCGGGGAGGCAATGGCAGCCTCTGCGGCCAGGCCTCGGGCTCTCCCCGGGGCTCTCTCGGGGCACGGGCACCGTCTCTCGCCTTGAGAGTGCCCACGCCGTCCCTTGAGCCCCGCGAGACACCTGCTTCCCGTGATGAGAGGCCCGCTGCCTCCGTGGAGCTTGGAACTCTGGGGCCGGGCTGCGGGTCACTGGGCTAAGTGGCTGGAAAGGCGCAGACCCCTCCGTCCCGACCGCCCCACTGCGAAGGACAGGGGGCAGGCCCCCAGGAGATGGCTTTGGTCGAGCCGCGGCTGGCCGGTTTCGGGCCAAGACGCGGGACCCGGCAGGCTCAGGGCAGGCAGCCCCACCAGAAGCCTCCCTCGGGGCAACGGGCCCCACCCTGGACATATCAGGCCTGCTCCACAGGGTCCCTGGGGTCGTGTCCGTGGAACTGGAAGCTCTCCCCGCCACCCGGAGGTCCGTTCCTTTTCCCGTGGACCACACTTGCCAGCCCGTCTCCCACCCCGGCACAGGCAGAGTGCCAGGGAACAACTAGGGACCTGGGGACGGGAAGAGGGGGCCGGCCACGGTTCCGCGCCAGGTGGGGCGGGCCCGGGCGGGCGGGACCCACGCCCAGGGACCCGGTCTCCCGGGGGGTCTCGGGCCTGAGACCTGCCTGCGGGGCTAAGAGTCTTTCTTGGCTCCAACGGGCCCACCCGGCCCCGAGGCGGCAAACTTGCACCGAGACGCTTCTACTCTCTAAAGTCTGGGCTCAACTTCGCCAGAAGGGACTGTGTCCGCTGCGACCTGGGTCCCACAGAGCTCGAACCCCCCTCCCCGTGAAGGCATCCGCGGCCCGTGGTCCTTGGTGTCCGCAAAAGGCATTCACCTGCGGAGAACCTGGGCCCAGGTGAGCGGGACCAGGCCCCACGGCAGGAGCCTGGGGAGGCCACTGGAGCCACGGCGGCCAGGGCTGGGCATTTTCCCGGGTGCTCTCTCGGGTCCCAGGCGCCCTCTCTCGCCCGGGGAGTGCCCACGCCGTCCCCTGACCCCCGCAGGACGCCTGCATCCCGCCATAAGCGGCCCACCTCCTCCATGGAGCTCGGACACATGGGGCCGGGGTGCGAGCAACTGGCCTACGTGGCGGCAAACCCGCAGACCCCTCCGTCCCGTCCCCACCACCGCGAAGATCCCCCTGTTCTTCCATCCGTAAAGGGGTCCCCCTTTACGGATGGAAGAACAGGGGGGAGGCCCCCAGGAGATGGCTTTTGTCCGAGCAGCGGCTGGGTGGTTTCGGGCCAGGAGGCGGGGCCGCGCAGGCGCAAGCAGGCCCCCCCACCCCACGAGCATCCCTCCCGGGCAACGGGCCCCGCCCCCCTCCCCTTGAGATATCAGGCCAGGTTCACAGGGTCCCCGGGCTGCTGTCAGAGTTCAGGGAAGCCCTCCCTGCCACCCACAGGACCAAGCGTTTTCCCCCGTGGACCACACGTCCCAGCAGCTCTCCCACCCCCGCAGAGGCAGAGTGCCCGGGAAGAACTAGGGACGTGGGGCCGGGAAGAGGGGCCGGGAAGAGGGGCCGGCCACGGTTCCGCGCCAGGTGGAGCGGGTCCGGGCGGGCGGGTCCCTGGTCAACGGACCGGTTCTCCCGTCGGGAGTCGGGCCTGTGCCCCTGCTGGGAGGCCAAGAGCCTTGCTTCGCCTGCAACGCCCCCACCCTGCCACAAGGCGGCAGACTTGGACCCAGCCGCTTCAACCCTCCAGTCTCTGCTGAACCACCCAAAAATGGAGTGTGACCGCTGCGACCTCAGTCCCCCAGAGCTCCAACCCCCACCTCTGTGAGGGAATCGGCGGCCTCCTGTCCTTGGCGTCCGCAAGAGGCATTCACCTGCGGTGAACCTGGGCCTCGGGCGAGCAGGGCCAGGCCCCATGGTAGGAGCCCGGGGAGGCAATGGCAGCCTCTGCGGCCAGGCCTCGGGCTCTCCCCGGGGCTCTCTCGGGGCACGGGCACCGTCTCTCGCCTTGAGAGTGCCCACGCCGTCCCTTGAGCCCCGCGAGACACCTGCTTCCCGTGATGAGAGGCCCGCTGCCTCCGTGGAGCTTGGAACTCTGGGGCCGGGCTGCGGGTCACTGGGCTAAGTGGCTGGAAAGGCGCAGACCCCTCCGTCCCGACCGCCCCACTGCGAAGGACAGGGGGCAGGCCCCCAGGAGATGGCTTTGGTCGAGCCGCGGCTGGCCGGTTTCGGGCCAAGACGCGGGACCCGGCAGGCTCAGGGCAGGCAGCCCCACCAGAAGCCTCCCTCGGGGCAACGGGCCCCACCCTGGACATATCAGGCCTGCTCCACAGGGTCCCTGGGGTCGTGTCCGTGGAACTGGAAGCTCTCCCCGCCACCCGGAGGTCCGTTCCTTTTCCCGTGGACCACACTTGCCAGCCCGTCTCCCACCCCGGCACAGGCAGAGTGCCAGGGAACAACTAGGGACCTGGGGACGGGAAGAGGGGGCCGGCCACGGTTCCGCGCCAGGTGGGGCGGGCCCGGGCGGGCGGGACCCACGCCCAGGGACCCGGTCTCCCGGGGGGTCTCGGGCCTGAGACCTGCCTGCGGGGCTAAGAGTCTTTCTTGGCTCCAACGGGCCCACCCGGCCCCGAGGCGGCAAACTTGCACCGAGACGCTTCTACTCTCTAAAGTCTGGGCTCAACTTCGCCAGAAGGGACTGTGTCCGCTGCGACCTGGGTCCCACAGAGCTCGAACCCCCCTCCCCGTGAAGGCATCCGCGGCCCGTGGTCCTTGGTGTCCGCAAAAGGCATTCACCTGCGGAGAACCTGGGCCCAGGTGAGCGGGACCAGGCCCCACGGCAGGAGCCTGGGGAGGCCACTGGAGCCACGGGGGCCAGGGCTGGGCATTTTCCCGGGTGCTCTCTCGGGTCCCAGGCGCCCTCTCTCGCCCGGGGAGTGCCCACGCCGTCCCCTGACCCCCGCAGGACGCCTGCATCCCGCCATAAGCGGCCCACCTCCTCCATGGAGCTCGGACACATGGGGCCGGGGTGCGAGCAACTGGCCTACGTGGCGGCAAACCCGCAGACCCCTCCGTCCCGTCCCCACCACCGCGAAGATCCCCCTGTTCTTCCATCCGTAAAGGGGTCCCCCTTTACGGATGGAAGAACAGGGGGGAGGCCCCCAGGAGATGGCTTTTGTCCGAGCAGCGGCTGGGTGGTTTCGGGCCAGGAGGCGGGGCCGCGCAGGCGCAAGCAGGCCCCCCCACCCCACGAGCATCCCTCCCGGGCAACGGGCCCCCCCCCCCCTCCCCTTGAGATATCAGGCCAGGTTCACAGGGTCCCCGGGCTGCTGTCAGAGTTCAGGGAAGCCCTCCCTGCCACCCACAGGACCAAGCGTTTTCCCCCGTGGACCACACGTCCCAGCAGCTCTCCCACCCCCGCAGAGGCAGAGTGCCCGGGAAGAACTAGGGACGTGGGGCCGGGAAGAGGGGCCGGGAAGAGGGGCCGGCCACGGTTCCGCGCCAGGTGGAGCGGGTCCGGGCGGGCGGGTCCCTGGTCAACGGACCGGTTCTCCCGTCGGGAGTCGGGCCTGTGCCCCTGCTGGGAGGCCAAGAGCCTTGCTTCGCCTGCAACGCCCCCACCCTGCCACAAGGCGGCAGACTTGGACCCAGCCGCTTCAACCCTCCAGTCTCTGCTGAACCACCCAAAAATGGAGTGTGACCGCTGCGACCTCAGTCCCCCAGAGCTCCAACCCCCACCTCTGTGAGGGAATCGGCGGCCTCCTGTCCTTGGCGTCCGCAAGAGGCATTCACCTGCGGTGAACCTGGGCCTCGGGCGAGCAGGGCCAGGCCCCATGGTAGGAGCCCGGGGAGGCAATGGCAGCCTCTGCGGCCAGGCCTCGGGCTCTCCCCGGGGCTCTCTCGGGGCACGGGCACCGTCTCTCGCCTTGAGAGTGCCCACGCCGTCCCTTGAGCCCCGCGAGACACCTGCTTCCCGTGATGAGAGGCCCGCTGCCTCCGTGGAGCTTGGAACTCTGGGGCCGGGCTGCGGGTCACTGGGCTAAGTGGCTGGAAAGGCGCAGACCCCTCCGTCCCGACCGCCCCACTGCGAAGGACAGGGGGCAGGCCCCCAGGAGATGGCTTTGGTCGAGCCGCGGCTGGCCGGTTTCGGGCCAAGACGCGGGACCCGGCAGGCTCAGGGCAGGCAGCCCCACCAGAAGCCTCCCTCGGGCAACGGGCCCCACCTGGACATATCAGGCCTGCTCCACAGGGTCCCTGGGGTCGTGTCCGTGGAACTGGAAGCTCTCCCCGCCACCCGGAGGTCCGTTCCTTTTCCCGTGGACCACACTTGCCAGCCCGTCTCCCACCCCGGCACAGGCAGAGTGCCAGGGAACAACTAGGGACCTGGGGACGGGAAGAGGGGGCCGGCCACGGTTCCGCGCCAGGTGGGGCGGGGCCCCGGGCGGGCGGGACCCACGCCCAGGGACCCGGTCTCCCGGGGGGTCTCGGGCCTGAGACCTGCCTGCGGGGCTAAGAGTCTTTCTTGGCTCCAACGGGCCCACCCGGCCCCGAGGCGGCAAACTTGCACCGAGACGCTTCTACTCTCTAAAGTCTGGGCTCAACTTCGCCAGAAGGGACTGTGTCCGCTGCGACCTGGGTCCCCACAGAGCTCGAACCCCCCTCCCCGTGAAGGCATCCGCGGCCCGTGGTCCTTGGTGTCCGCAAAAGGCATTCACCTGCGGAGAACCTGGGCCCAGGTGAGCGGGACCAGGCCCCACGGCAGGAGCCTGGGGAGGCCACTGGAGCCACGGGGGCCAGGGCTGGGCATTTTCCTGGGTGCTCTCTCGGGTCCCAGGCGCCCTCTCTCGCCCGGGGAGTGCCCACGCCGTCCCCTGACCCCCGCAGGACGCCTGCATCCCGCCATAAGCGGCCCACCTCCTCCATGGAGCTCGGACACATGGGGCCGGGGTGCGAGCAACTGGCCTACGTGGCGGCAAACCCGCAGACCCCTCCGTCCCGTCCCCACCACCGCGAAGATCCCCCTGTTCTTCCATCCGTAAAGGGGTCCCCCTTTACGGATGGAAGAACAGGGGGGAGGCCCCCAGGAGATGGCTTTTGTCCGAGCAGCGGCTGGGTGGTTTCGGGCCAGGAGGCGGGGCCCGCGCAGGCGCAAGCAGGCCCCCCCACCCCACGAGCATCCCTCCCGGGCAACGGGCCCCCCCCCCCTCCCCTTGAGATATCAGGCCAGGTTCACAGGGTCCCCGGGCTGCTGTCAGAGTTCAGGGAAGCCCTCCCTGCCACCCACAGGACCAAGCGTTTTCCCCCGTGGACCACACGTCCCAGCAGCTCTCCCACCCCCGCAGAGGCAGAGTGCCCGGGAAGAACTAGGGACGTGGGGCCGGGAAGAGGGGCCGGGAAGAGGGGCCGGCCACGGTTCCGCGCCAGGTGGAGCGGGTCCGGGCGGGCGGTGTCCCTGGTCAACGGACCGGTTCTCCCGTCGGGAGTCGGGCCTGTGCCCCTGCTGGGAGGCCAAGAGCCTTGCTTCGCCTGCAACGCCCCCACCCTGCCACAAGGCGGCAGACTTGGACCCAGCCGCTTCAACCTCCAGTCTCTGCTGAACCACCCAAAAATGGAGTGTGACCGCTGCGACCTCAGTCCCCAGAGCTCCAACCCCCACCTCTGTGAGGGAATCGGCGGCCTCCTGTCCTTGGCGTCCGCAAGAGGCATTCACCTGCGGTGAACCTGGGCCTCGGGCGAGCAGGGCCAGGCCCCATGGTAGGAGCCCGGGGAGGCAATGGCAGCCTCTGCGGCCAGGCCTCGGGCTCTCCCCGGGGCTCTCTCGGGGCACGGGCACCGTCTCTCGCCTTGAGAGTGCCCACGCCGTCCCTTGAGCCCCGCGAGACACCTGCTTCCCGTGATGAGAGGCCCGCTGCCTCCGTGGAGCTTGGAACTCTGGGGCCGGGCTGCGGGTCACTGGGCTAAGTGGCTGGAAAGGCGCAGACCCCTCCGTCCCGACCGCCCCACTGCGAAGGACAGGGGGCAGGCCCCCAGGAGATGGCTTTGGTCGAGCCGCGGCTGGCCGGTTTCGGGCCAAGACGCGGGACCCGGCAGGCTCAGGCAGGCAGCCCCACCAGAAGCCTCCCTCGGGGCAACGGGCCCCACCCTGGACATATCAGGCCTGCTCCACAGGGTCCCTGGGGTCGTGTCCGTGGAACTGGAAGCTCTCCCCGCCACCCGGAGGTCCGTTCCTTTTCCCGTGGACCACACTTGCCAGCCCGTCTCCCACCCCGGCACAGGCAGAGTGCCAGGGAACAACTAGGGACCTGGGGACGGGAAGAGGGGGCCGGCCACGGTTCCGCGCCAGGTGGGGCGGGCCCGGGCGGGCGGGACCCACGCCCAGGGACCCGGTCTCCCGGGGGGTCTCGGGCCTGAGACCTGCCTGCGGGGCTAAGAGTCTTTCTTGGCTCCAACGGGCCCACCCGGCCCCGAGGCGGCAAACTTGCACCGAGACGCTTCTACTCTCTAAAGTCTGGGCTCAACTTCGCCAGAAGGGACTGTGTCCGCTGCGACCTGGGTCCCACAGAGCTCGAACCCCCCTCCCCGTGAAGGCATCCGCGGCCCGTGGTCCTTGGTGTCCGCAAAAGGCATTCACCTGCGGAGAACCTGGGCCCAGGTGAGCGGGACCAGGCCCCACGGCAGGAGCCTGGGGAGGCCACTGGAGCCACGGGGGCCAGGGCTGGGCATTTTCCCGGGTGCTCTCTCGGGTCCCAGGCGCCCTCTCTCGCCCGGGGAGTGCCCACGCCGTCCCCTGACCCCCGCAGGACGCCTGCATCCCGCCATAAGCGGCCCACCTCCTCCATGGAGCTCGGACACATGGGGCCGGGGTGCGAGCAACTGGCCTACGTGGCGGCAAACCCGCAGACCCCTCCGTCCCGTCCCCACCACCGCGAAGATCCCCCTGTTCTTCCATCCGTAAAGGGGTCCCCCTTTACGGATGGAAGAACAGGGGGGAGGCCCCCAGGAGATGGCTTTTGTCCGAGCAGCGGCTGGGTGGTTTCGGGCCAGGAGGCGGGGCCGCGCAGGCGCAAGCAGGCCCCCCCACCCCACGAGCATCCCTCCCGGGCAACGGGCCCCCCCCCCCTCCCCTTGAGATATCAGGCCAGGTTCACAGGGTCCCCGGGCTGCTGTCAGAGTTCAGGGAAGCCCTCCCTGCCACCCACAGGACCAAGCGTTTTCCCCCGTGGACCACACGTCCCAGCAGCTCTCCCACCCCCGCAGAGGCAGAGTGCCCGGGAAGAACTAGGGACGTGGGGCCGGGAAGAGGGGCCGGGAAGAGGGGCCGGCCAAGGTTCCGCGCCAGGTGGAGCGCGTCCGGGCGGGCGGATCCCTGGTCAACGGACCGGTTCTCCCGTCGGGAGTCGGGCCTGTGCCCCTGCTGGGAGGCCAAGAGCCTTGCTTCGCCTGCAACGCCCCCACCCTGCCACAAGGCGGCAGACTTGGACCCAGCCGCTTCAACCCTCCAGTCTCTGCTGAACCACCCAAAAATGGAGTGTGACCGCTGCGACCTCAGTCCCCCAGAGCTCCAACCCCCACCTCTGTGAGGGAATCGGCGGCCTCCTGTCCTTGGCGTCCGCAAGAGGCATTCACCTGCGGTGAACCTGGGCCTCGGGCGAGCAGGGCCAGGCCCCATGGTAGGAGCCCGGGGAGGCAATGGCAGCCTCTGCGGCCAGGCCTCGGGCTCTCCCCGGGGCTCTCTCGGGGCACGGGCACCGTCTCTCGCCTTGAGAGTGCCCACGCCGTCCCTTGAGCCCCGCGAGACACCTGCTTCCCGTGATGAGAGGCCCGCTGCCTCCGTGGAGCTTGGAACTCTGGGGCCGGGCTGCGGGTCACTGGGCTAAGTGGCTGGAAAGGCGCAGACCCCTCCGTCCCGACCGCCCCACTGCGAAGGACAGGGGGCAGGCCCCCAGGAGATGGCTTTGGTCGAGCCGCGGCTGGCCGGTTTCGGGCCAAGACGCGGGACCCGGCAGGCTCAGGGCAGGCAGCCCCACCAGAAGCCTCCCTCGGGGCAACGGGCCCCACCCTGGACATATCAGGCCTGCTCCACAGGGTCCCTGGGGTCGTGTCCGTGGAACTGGAAGCTCTCCCCGCCACCCGGAGGTCCGTTCCTTTTCCCGTGGACCACACTTGCCAGCCCGTCTCCCACCCCGGCACAGGCAGAGTGCCAGGGAACAACTAGGGACCTGGGGACGGGAAGAGGGGGCCGGCCACGGTTCCGCGCCAGGTGGGGCGGGCCCGGGCGGGCGGGACCCACGCCCAGGGACCCGGTCTCCCGGGGGGTCTCGGGCCTGAGACCTGCCTGCGGGGCTAAGAGTCTTTCTTGGCTCCAACGGGCCCACCCGGCCCCGAGGCGGCAAACTTGCACCGAGACGCTTCTACTCTCTAAAGTCTGGGCTCAACTTCGCCAGAAGGGACTGTGTCCGCTGCGACCTGGGTCCCACAGAGCTCGAACCCCCCTCCCCGTGAAGGCATCCGCGGCCCGTGGTCCTTGGTGTCCGCAAAAGGCATTCACCTGCGGAGAACCTGGGCCCAGGTGAGCGGGACCAGGCCCCACGGCAGGAGCCTGGGGAGGCCACTGGAGCCACGGGGGCCAGGGCTGGGCATTTTCCCGGGTGCTCTCTCGGGTCCCAGGCGCCCTCTCTCGCCCGGGGAGTGCCCACGCCGTCCCCTGACCCCCGCAGGACGCCTGCATCCCGCCATAAGCGGCCCACCTCCTCCATGGAGCTCGGACACATGGGGCCGGGGTGCGAGCAACTGGCCTACGTGGCGGCAAACCCGCAGACCCCTCCGTCCCGTCCCCACCACCGCGAAGATCCCCCTGTTCTTCCATCCGTAAAGGGGTCCCCCTTTACGGATGGAAGAACAGGGGGGAGGCCCCCAGGAGATGGCTTTTGTCCGAGCAGCGGCTGGGTGGTTTCGGGCCAGGAGGCGGGGCCGCGCAGGCGCAAGCAGGCCCCCCCACCCCACGAGCATCCCTCTCGGGCAACGGGCCCCGCCCCCCTCCCCTTGAGATATCAGGCCAGGTTCACAGGGTCCCCGGGCTGCTGTCAGAGTTCAGGGAAGCCCTCCCTGCCACCCACAGGACCAAGCGTTTTCCCCCGTGGACCACACGTCCCAGCAGCTCTCCCACCCCCGCAGAGGCAGAGTGCCCGGGAAGAACTAGGGACGTGGGGCCGGGAAGAGGGGCCGGGAAGAGGGGCCGGCCACGGTTCCGCGCCAGGTGGAGCGGGTCCGGGCGGGCGGATCCCTGGTCAACGGACCGGTTCTCCCGTCGGGAGTCGGGCCTGTGCCCCTGCTGGGAGGCCAAGAGCCTTGCTTCGCCTGCAACGCCCCCACCCTGCCACAAGGCGGCAGACTTGGACCCAGCCGCTTCAACCCTCCAGTCTCTGCTGAACCACCCAAAAATGGAGTGTGACCGCTGCGACCTCAGTCCCCCAGAGCTCCAACCCCCACCTCTGTGAGGGAATCGGCGGCCTCCTGTCCTTGGCGTCCGCAAGAGGCATTCACCTGCGGTGAACCTGGGCCTCGGGCGAGCAGGGCCAGGCCCCATGGTAGGAGCCCGGGGAGGCAATGGCAGCCTCTGCGGCCAGGCCTCGGGCTCTCCCCGGGGCTCTCTCGGGGCACGGGCACCGTCTCTCGCCTTGAGAGTGCCCACGCCGCCCTTGAGCCCCGCGAGACACCTGCTTCCCGTGATGAGAGGCCCGCTGCCTCCGTGGAGCTTGGAACTCTGGGGCCGGGCTGCGGGTCACTGGGCTAAGTGGCTGGAAAGGCGCAGACCCCTCCGTCCCGACCGCCCCACTGCGAAGGACAGGGGGCAGGCCCCCAGGAGATGGCTTTGGTCGAGCCGCGGCTGGCCGGTTTCGGGCCAAGACGCGGGACCCGGCAGGCTCAGGGCAGGCAGCCCCACCAGAAGCCTCCCTCGGGGCAACGGGCCCCACCCTGGACATATCAGGCCTGCTCCACAGGGTCCCTGGGGTCGTGTCCGTGGAACTGGAAGCTCTCCCCGCCACCCGGAGGTCCGTTCCTTTTCCCGTGGACCACACTTGCCAGCCCGTCTCCCACCCCGGCACAGGCAGAGTGCCAGGGAACAACTAGGGACCTGGGGACGGGAAGAGGGGGCCGGCCACGGTTCCGCGCCAGGTGGGGCGGGCCCGGGCGGGCGGGACCCACGCCCAGGGACCCGGTCTCCCGGGGGGTCTCGGGCCTGAGACCTGCCTGCGGGGCTAAGAGTCTTTCTTGGCTCCAACGGGCCCACCCGGCCCCGAGGCGGCAAACTTGCACCGAGACGCTTCTACTCTCTAAAGTCTGGGCTCAACTTCGCCAGAAGGGACTGTGTCCGCTGCGACCTGGGTCCCACAGAGCTCGAACCCCCCTCCCCGTGAAGGCATCCGCGGCCCGTGGTCCTTGGTGTCCGCAAAAGGCATTCACCTGCGGAGAACCTGGGCCCAGGTGAGCGGGACCAGGCCCCACGGCAGGAGCCTGGGGAGGCCACTGGAGCCACGGGGGCCAGGGCTGGGCATTTTCCCGGGTGCTCTCTCGGGTCCCAGGCGCCCTCTCTCGCCCGGGGAGTGCCCACGCCGTCCCCTGACCCCCGCAGGACGCCTGCATCCCGCCATAAGCGGCCCACCTCCTCCATGGAGCTCGGACACATGGGGCCGGGGTGCGAGCAACTGGCCTACGTGGCGGCAAACCCGCAGACCCCTCCGTCCCGTCCCCACCACCGCGAAGATCCCCCTGTTCTTCCATCCGTAAAGGGGTCCCCCTTTACGGATGGAAGAACAGGGGGGAGGCCCCCAGGAGATGGCTTTTGTCCGAGCAGCGGCTGGGTGGTTTCGGGCCAGGAGGCGGGGCCGCGCAGGCGCAAGCAGGCCCCCCCACCCCACGAGCATCCCTCCCGGGCAACGGGCCCCCCCCCCCTCCCCTTGAGATATCAGGCCAGGTTCACAGGGTCCCCGGGCTGCTGTCAGAGTTAAGGGAAGCCCTCCCTGCCACCCACAGGACCAAGCGTTTTCCCCCGTGGACCACACGTCCCAGCAGCTCTCCCACCCCCGCAGAGGCAGAGTGCCCGGGAAGAACTAGGGACGTGGGGCCGGGAAGAGGGGCCGGGAAGAGGGGCCGGCCACGGTTCCGCGCCAGGTGGAGCGGGTCCGGGCGGGCGGGTCCCTGGTCAACGGACCGGTTCTCCCGTCGGGAGTCGGGCCTGTGCCCCTGCTGGGAGGCCAAGAGCCTTGCTTCGCCTGCAACGCCCCCACCCTGCCACAAGGCGGCAGACTTGGACCCAGCCGCTTCAACCCTCCAGTCTCTGCTGAACCACCCAAAAATGGAGTGTGACCGCTGCGACCTCAGTCCCCCAGAGCTCCAACCCCCACCTCTGTGAGGGAATCGGCGGCCTCCTGTCCTTGGCGTCCGCAAGAGGCATTCACCTGCGGTGAACCTGGGCCTCGGGCGAGCAGGGCCAGGCCCCATGGTAGGAGCCCGGGGAGGCAATGGCAGCCTCTGCGGCCAGGCCTCGGGCTCTCCCCGGGGCTCTCTCGGGGCACGGGCACCGTCTCTCGCCTTGAGAGTGCCCACGCCGTCCCTTGAGCCCCGCGAGACACCTGCTTCCCGTGATGAGAGGCCCGCTGCCTCCGTGGAGCTTGGAACTCTGGGGCCGGGCTGCGGGTCACTGGGCTAAGTGGCTGGAAAGGCGCAGACCCCTCCGTCCCGACCGCCCCACTGCGAAGGACAGGGGGCAGGCCCCCAGGAGATGGCTTTGGTCGAGCCGCGGCTGGCCGGTTTCGGGCCAAGACGCGGGACCCGGCAGGCTCAGGGCAGGCAGCCCCACCAGAAGCCTCCCTCGGGGCAACGGGCCCCACCCTGGACATATCAGGCCTGCTCCACAGGGTCCCTGGGGTCGTGTCCGTGGAACTGGAAGCTCTCCCCGCCACCCGGAGGTCCGTTCCTTTTCCCGTGGACCACACTTGCCAGCCCGTCTCCCACCCCGGCACAGGCAGAGTGCCAGGGAACAACTAGGGACCTGGGGACGGGAAGAGGGGGCCGGCCACGGTTCCGCGCCAGGTGGGGCGGGCCCGGGCGGGCGGGACCCACGCCCAGGGACCCGGTCTCCCGGGGGGTCTCGGGCCTGAGACCTGCCTGCGGGGCTAAGAGTCTTTCTTGGCTCCAACGGGCCCACCCGGCCCCGAGGCGGCAAACTTGCACCGAGACGCTTCTACTCTCTAAAGTCTGGGCTCAACTTCGCCAGAAGGGACTGTGTCCGCTGCGACCTGGGTCCCACAGAGCTCGAACCCCCCTCCCCGTGAAGGCATCCGCGGCCCGTGGTCCTTGGTGTCCGCAAAAGGCATTCACCTGCGGAGAACCTGGGCCCAGGTGAGCGGGACCAGGCCCCACGGCAGGAGCCTGGGGAGGCCACTGGAGCCACGGCGGCCAGGGCTGGGCATTTTCCCGGGTGCTCTCTCGGGTCCCAGGCGCCCTCTCTCGCCCGGGGAGTGCCCACGCCGTCCCCTGACCCCCGCAGGACGCCTGCATCCCGCCATAAGCGGCCCACCTCCTCCATGGAGCTCGGACACATGGGGCCGGGGTGCGAGCAACTGGCCTACGTGGCGGCAAACCCGCAGACCCCTCCGTCCCGTCCCCACCACCGCGAAGATCCCCCTGTTCTTCCATCCGTAAAGGGGTCCCCCTTTACGGATGGAAGAACAGGGGGGAGGCCCCCAGGAGATGGCTTTTGTCCGAGCAGCGGCTGGGTGGTTTCGGGCCAGGAGGCGGGGCCGCGCAGGCGCAAGCAGGCCCCCCCACCCCACGAGCATCCCTCCCGGGCAACGGGCCCCGCCCCCCTCCCCTTGAGATATCAGGCCAGGTTCACAGGGTCCCCGGGCTGCTGTCAGAGTTCAGGGAAGCCCTCCCTGCCACCCACAGGACCAAGCGTTTTCCCCCCTGGACCACACGTCCCAGCAGCTCTCCCACCCCCGCAGAGGCAGAGTGCCCGGGAAGAACTAGGGACGTGGGGCCGGGAAGAGGGGCCGGGAAGAGGGGCCGGCCACGGTTCCGCGCCAGGTGGAGCGGGTCCGGGCGGGCGGGTCCCTGGTCAACGGACCGGTTCTCCCGTCGGGAGTCGGGCCTGTGCCCCTGCTGGGAGGCCAAGAGCCTTGCTTCGCCTGCAACGCCCCCACCCTGCCACAAGGCGGCAGACTTGGACCCAGCCGCTTCAACCCTCCAGTCTCTGCTGAACCACCCAAAAATGGAGTGTGACCGCTGCGACCTCAGTCCCCCAGAGCTCCAACCCCCACCTCTGTGAGGGAATCGGCGGCCTCCTGTCCTTGGCGTCCGCAAGAGGCATTCACCTGCGGTGAACCTGGGCCTCGGGCGAGCAGGGCCAGGCCCCATGGTAGGAGCCCGGGGAGGCAATGGCAGCCTCTGCGGCCAGGCCTCGGGCTCTCCCCGGGGCTCTCTCGGGGCACGGGCACCGTCTCTCGCCTTGAGAGTGCCCACGCCGTCCCTTGAGCCCCGCGAGACACCTGCTTCCCGTGATGAGAGGCCCGCTGCCTCCGTGGAGCTTGGAACTCTGGGGCCGGGCTGCGGGTCACTGGGCTAAGTGGCTGGAAAGGCGCAGACCCCTCCGTCCCGACCGCCCCACTGCGAAGGACAGGGGGCAGGCCCCCAGGAGATGGCTTTGGTCGAGCCGCGGCTGGCCGGTTTCGGGCCAAGACGCGGGACCCGGCAGGCTCAGGGCAGGCAGCCCCACCAGAAGCCTCCCTCGGGGCAACGGGCCCCACCCTGGACATATCAGGCCTGCTCCACAGGGTCCCTGGGGTCGTGTCCGTGGAACTGGAAGCTCTCCCCGCCACCCGGAGGTCCGTTCCTTTTCCCGTGGACCACACTTGCCAGCCCGTCTCCCACCCCGGCACAGGCAGAGTGCCAGGGAACAACTAGGGACCTGGGGACGGGAAGAGGGGGCCGGCCACGGTTCCGCGCCAGGTGGGGCGGGCCCGGGCGGGCGGGACCCACGCCCAGGGACCCGGTCTCCCGGGGGGTCTCGGGCCTGAGACCTGCCTGCGGGGCTAAGAGTCTTTCTTGGCTCCAACGGGCCCACCCGGCCCCGAGGCGGCAAACTTGCACCGAGACGCTTCTACTCTCTAAAGTCTGGGCTCAACTTCGCCAGAAGGGACTGTGTCCGCTGCGACCTGGGTCCCACAGAGCTCGAACCCCCCTCCCCGTGAAGGCATCCGCGGCCCGTGGTCCTTGGTGTCCGCAAAAGGCATTCACCTGCGGAGAACCTGGGCCCAGGTGAGCGGGACCAGGCCCCACGGCAGGAGCCTGGGGAGGCCACTGGAGCCACGGGGGCCAGGGCTGGGCATTTTCCCGGGTGCTCTCTCGGGTCCCAGGCGCCCTCTCTCGCCCGGGGAGTGCCCACGCCGTCCCCTGACCCCCGCAGGACGCCTGCATCCCGCCATAAGCGGCCCACCTCCTCCATGGAGCTCGGACACATGGGGCCGGGGTGCGAGCAACTGGCCTACGTGGCGGCAAACCCGCAGACCCCTCCGTCCCGTCCCCACCACCGCGAAGATCCCCCTGTTCTTCCATCCGTAAAGGGGTCCCCCTTTACGGATGGAAGAACAGGGGGGAGGCCCCCAGGAGATGGCTTTTGTCCGAGCAGCGGCTGGGTGGTTTCGGGCCAGGAGGCGGGGCCGCGCAGGCGCAAGCAGGCCCCCCCACCCCACGAGCATCCCTCCCGGGCAACGGGCCCCCCCCCCCTCCCCTTGAGATATCAGGCCAGGTTCACAGGGTCCCCGGGCTGCTGTCAGAGTTCAGGGAAGCCCTCCCTGCCACCCACAGGACCAAGCGTTTTCCCCCGTGGACCACACGTCCCAGCAGCTCTCCCACCCCCGCAGAGGCAGAGTGCCCGGGAAGAACTAGGGACGTGGGGCCGGGAAGAGGGGCCGGGAAGAGGGGCCGGCCAAGGTTCCGCGCCAGGTGGAGCGCGTCCGGGCGGGCGGATCCCTGGTCAACGGACCGGTTCTCCCGTCGGGAGTCGGGCCTGTGCCCCTGCTGGGAGGCCAAGAGCCTTGCTTCGCCTGCAACGCCCCCACCCTGCCACAAGGCGGCAGACTTGGACCCAGCCGCTTCAACCCTCCAGTCTCTGCTGAACCACCCAAAAATGGAGTGTGACCGCTGCGACCTCAGTCCCCCAGAGCTCCAACCCCCACCTCTGTGAGGGAATCGGCGGCCTCCTGTCCTTGGCGTCCGCAAGAGGCATTCACCTGCGGTGAACCTGGGCCTCGGGCGAGCAGGGCCAGGCCCCATGGTAGGAGCCCGGGGAGGCAATGGCAGCCTCTGCGGCCAGGCCTCGGGCTCTCCCCGGGGCTCTCTCGGGGCACGGGCACCGTCTCTCGCCTTGAGAGTGCCCACGCCGTCCCTTGAGCCCCGCGAGACACCTGCTTCCCGTGATGAGAGGCCCGCTGCCTCCGTGGAGCTTGGAACTCTGGGGCCGGGCTGCGGGTCACTGGGCTAAGTGGCTGGAAAGGCGCAGACCCCTCCGTCCCGACCGCCCCACTGCGAAGGACAGGGGGCAGGCCCCCAGGAGATGGCTTTGGTCGAGCCGCGGCTGGCCGGTTTCGGGCCAAGACGCGGGACCCGGCAGGCTCAGGGCAGGCAGCCCCACCAGAAGCCTCCCTCGGGGCAACGGGCCCCACCCTGGACATATCAGGCCTGCTCCACAGGGTCCCTGGGGTCGTGTCCGTGGAACTGGAAGCTCTCCCCGCCACCCGGAGGTCCGTTCCTTTTCCCGTGGACCACACTTGCCAGCCCGTCTCCCACCCCGGCACAGGCAGAGTGCCAGGGAACAACTAGGGACCTGGGGACGGGAAGAGGGGGCCGGCCAGGGTTCCGCGCCAGGTGGGGCGGGCCCGGGCGGGCGGGACCCACGCCCAGGGACCCGGTCTCCCGGGGGGTCTCGGGCCTGAGACCTGCCTGCGGGGCTAAGAGTCTTTCTTGGCTCCAACGGGCCCACCCGGCCCCGAGGCGGCAAACTTGCACCGAGACGCTTCTACTCTCTAAAGTCTGGGCTCAACTTCGCCAGAAGGGACTGTGTCCGCTGCGACCTGGGTCCCACAGAGCTCGAACCCCCCTCCCCGTGAAGGCATCCGCGGCCCGTGGTCCTTGGTGTCCGCAAAAGGCATTCACCTGCGGAGAACCTGGGCCCAGGTGAGCGGGACCAGGCCCCACGGCAGGAGCCTGGGGAGGCCACTGGAGCCACGGCGGCCAGGGCTGGGCATTTTCCCGGGTGCTCTCTCGGGTCCCAGGCGCCCTCTCTCGCCCGGGGAGTGCCCACGCCGTCCCCTGACCCCCGCAGGACGCCTGCATCCCGCCATAAGCGGCCCACCTCCTCCATGGAGCTCGGACACATGGGGCCGGGGTGCGAGCAACTGGCCTACGTGGCGGCAAACCCGCAGACCCCTCCGTCCCGTCCCCACCACCGCGAAGATCCCCCTGTTCTTCCATCCGTAAAGGGGTCCCCCTTTACGGATGGAAGAACAGGGGGGAGGCCCCCAGGAGATGGCTTTTGTCCGAGCAGCGGCTGGGTGGTTTCGGGCCAGGAGGCGGGGCCGCGCAGGCGCAAGCAGGCCCCCCCACCCCACGAGCATCCCTCCCGGGCAACGGGCCCCGCCCCCCTCCCCTTGAGATATCAGGCCAGGTTCACAGGGTCCCCGGGCTGCTGTCAGAGTTCAGGGAAGCCCTCCCTGCCACCCACAGGACCAAGCGTTTTCCCCCGTGGACCACACGTCCCAGCAGCTCTCCCACCCCCGCAGAGGCAGAGTGCCCGGGAAGAACTAGGGACGTGGGGCCGGGAAGAGGGGCCGGGAAGAGGGGCCGGCCACGGTTCCGCGCCAGGTGGAGCGGGTCCGGGCGGGCGGATCCCTGGTCAACGGACCGGTTCTCCCGTCGGGAGTCGGGCCTGTGCCCCTGCTGGGAGGCCAAGAGCCTTGCTTCGCCTGCAACGCCCCCACCCTGCCACAAGGCGGCAGACTTGGACCCAGCCGCTTCAACCCTCCAGTCTCTGCTGAACCACCCAAAAATGGAGTGTGACCGCTGCGACCTCAGTCCCCCAGAGCTCCAACCCCCACCTCTGTGAGGGAATCGGCGGCCTCCTGTCCTTGGCGTCCGCAAGAGGCATTCACCTGCGGTGAACCTGGGCCTCGGGCGAGCAGGGCCAGGCCCCATGGTAGGAGCCCGGGGAGGCAATGGCAGCCTCTGCGGCCAGGCCTCGGGCTCTCCCCGGGGCTCTCTCGGGGCACGGGCACCGTCTCTCGCCTTGAGAGTGCCCACGCCGCCCTTGAGCCCCGCGAGACACCTGCTTCCCGTGATGAGAGGCCCGCTGCCTCCGTGGAGCTTGGAACTCTGGGGCCGGGCTGCGGGTCACTGGGCTAAGTGGCTGGAAAGGCGCAGACCCCTCCGTCCCGACCGCCCCACTGCGAAGGACAGGGGGCAGGCCCCCAGGAGATGGCTTTGGTCGAGCCGCGGCTGGCCGGTTTCGGGCCAAGACGCGGGACCCGGCAGGCTCAGGGCAGGCAGCCCCACCAGAAGCCTCCCTCGGGGCAACGGGCCCCACCCTGGACATATCAGGCCTGCTCCACAGGGTCCCTGGGGTCGTGTCCGTGGAACTGGAAGCTCTCCCCGCCACCCGGAGGTCCGTTCCTTTTCCCGTGGACCACACTTGCCAGCCCGTCTCCCACCCCGGCACAGGCAGAGTGCCAGGGAACAACTAGGGACCTGGGGACGGGAAGAGGGGGCCGGCCACGGTTCCGCGCCAGGTGGGGCGGGCCCGGGCGGGCGGGACCCACGCCCAGGGACCCGGTCTCCCGGGGGGTCTCGGGCCTGAGACCTGCCTGCGGGGCTAAGAGTCTTTCTTGGCTCCAACGGGCCCACCCGGCCCCGAGGCGGCAAACTTGCACCGAGACGCTTCTACTCTCTAAAGTCTGGGCTCAACTTCGCCAGAAGGGACTGTGTCCGCTGCGACCTGGGTCCCACAGAGCTCGAACCCCCCTCCCCGTGAAGGCATCCGCGGCCCGTGGTCCTTGGTGTCCGCAAAAGGCATTCACCTGCGGAGAACCTGGGCCCAGGTGAGCGGGACCAGGCCCCACGGCAGGAGCCTGGGGAGGCCACTGGAGCCACGGGGGCCAGGGCTGGGCATTTTCCCGGGTGCTCTCTCGGGTCCCAGGCGCCCTCTCTCGCCCGGGGAGTGCCCACGCCGTCCCCTGACCCCCGCAGGACGCCTGCATCCCGCCATAAGCGGCCCACCTCCTCCATGGAGCTCGGACACATGGGGCCGGGGTGCGAGCAACTGGCCTACGTGGCGGCAAACCCGCAGACCCCTCCGTCCCGTCCCCACCACCGCGAAGATCCCCCTGTTCTTCCATCCGTAAAGGGGTCCCCCTTTACGGATGGAAGAACAGGGGGGAGGCCCCCAGGAGATGGCTTTTGTCCGAGCAGCGGCTGAGTGGTTTCGGGCCAGGAGGCGGGGCCGCGCAGGCGCAAGCAGGCCCCCCCACCCCACGAGCATCCCTCCCGGGCAACGGGCCCCCCCCCCCTCCCCTTGAGATATCAGGCCAGGTTCACAGGGTCCCCGGGCTGCTGTCAGAGTTAAGGGAAGCCCTCCCTGCCACCCACAGGACCAAGCGTTTTCCCCCGTGGACCACACGTCCCAGCAGCTCTCCCACCCCCGCAGAGGCAGAGTGCCCGGGAAGAACTAGGGACGTGGGGCCGGGAAGAGGGGCCGGGAAGAGGGGCCGGCCACGGTTCCGCGCCAGGTGGAGCGGGTCCGGGCGGGCGGATCCCTGGTCAACGGACCGGTTCTCCCGTCGGGAGTCGGGCCTGTGCCCCTGCTGGGAGGCCAAGAGCCTTGCTTCGCCTGCAACGCCCCCACCCTGCCACAAGGCGGCAGACTTGGACCCAGCCGCTTCAACCCTCCAGTCTCTGCTGAACCACCCAAAAATGGAGTGTGACCGCTGCGACCTCAGTCCCCCAGAGCTCCAACCCCCACCTCTGTGAGGGAATCGGCGGCCTCCTGTCCTTGGCGTCCGCAAGAGGCATTCACCTGCGGTGAACCTGGGCCTCGGGCGAGCAGGGCCAGGCCCCATGGTAGGAGCCCGGGGAGGCAATGGCAGCCTCTGCGGCCAGGCCTCGGGCTCTCCCCGGGGCTCTCTCGGGGCACGGGCACCGTCTCTCGCCTTGAGAGTGCCCACGCCGCCCTTGAGCCCCGCGAGACACCTGCTTCCCGTGATGAGAGGCCCGCTGCCTCCGTGGAGCTTGGAACTCTGGGGCCGGGCTGCGGGTCACTGGGCTAAGTGGCTGGAAAGGCGCAGACCCCTCCGTCCCGACCGCCCCACTGCGAAGGACAGGGGGCAGGCCCCCAGGAGATGGCTTTGGTCGAGCCGCGGCTGGCCGGTTTCGGGCCAAGACGCGGGACCCGGCAGGCTCAGGGCAGGCAGCCCCACCAGAAGCCTCCCTCGGGGCAACGGGCCCCACCCTGGACATATCAGGCCTGCTCCACAGGGTCCCTGGGGTCGTGTCCGTGGAACTGGAAGCTCTCCCCGCCACCCGGAGGTCCGTTCCTTTTCCCGTGGACCACACTTGCCAGCCCGTCTCCCACCCCGGCACAGGCAGAGTGCCAGGGAACAACTAGGGACCTGGGGACGGGAAGAGGGGGCCGGCCACGGTTCCGCGCCAGGTGGGGCGGGCCCGGGCGGGCGGGACCCACGCCCAGGGACCCGGTCTCCCGGGGGGTCTCGGGCCTGAGACCTGCCTGCGGGGCTAAGAGTCTTTCTTGGCTCCAACGGGCCCACCCGGCCCCGAGGCGGCAAACTTGCACCGAGACGCTTCTACTCTCTAAAGTCTGGGCTCAACTTCGCCAGAAGGGGCTGTGTCCGCTGCGACCTGGGTCCCACAGAGCTCGAACCCCCCTCCCCGTGAAGGCATCCGCGGCCCGTGGTCCTTGGTGTCCGCAAAAGGCATTCACCTGCGGAGAACCTGGGCCCAGGTGAGCGGGACCAGGCCCCACGGCAGGAGCCTGGGGAGGCCACTGGAGCCACGGGGGCCAGGGCTGGGCATTTTCCCGGGTGCTCTCTCGGGTCCCAGGCGCCCTCTCTCGCCCGGGGAGTGCCCACGCCGTCCCCTGACCCCCGCAGGACGCCTGCATCCCGCCATAAGCGGCCCACCTCCTCCATGGAGCTCGGACACATGGGGCCGGGGTGCGAGCAACTGGCCTACGTGGCGGCAAACCCGCAGACCCCTCCGTCCCGTCCCCACCACCGCGAAGATCCCCCTGTTCTTCCATCCGTAAAGGGGTCCCCCTTTACGGATGGAAGAACAGGGGGGAGGCCCCCAGGAGATGGCTTTTGTCCGAGCAGCGGCTGGGTGGTTTCGGGCCAGGAGGCGGGGCCGCGCAGGCGCAAGCAGGCCCCCCCACCCCACGAGCATCCCTCCCGGGCAACGGGCCCCCCCCCCCTCCCCTTGAGATATCAGGCCAGGTTCACAGGGTCCCCGGGCTGCTGTCAGAGTTCAGGGAAGCCCTCCCTGCCACCCACAGGACCAAGCGTTTTCCCCCGTGGACCACACGTCCCAGCAGCTCTCCCACCCCCGCAGAGGCAGAGTGCCCGGGAAGAACTAGGGACGTGGGGCCGGGAAGAGGGGCCGGGAAGAGGGGCCGGCCACGGTTCCGCGCCAGGTGGAGCGGGTCCGGGCGGGCGGGTCCCTGGTCAACGGACCGGTTCTCCCGTCGGGAGTCGGGCCTGTGCCCCTGCTGGGAGGCCAAGAGCCTTGCTTCGCCTGCAACGCCCCCACCCTGCCACAAGGCGGCAGACTTGGACCCAGCCGCTTCAACCCTCCAGTCTCTGCTGAACCACCCAAAAATGGAGTGTGACCGCTGCGACCTCAGTCCCCCAGAGCTCCAACCCCCACCTCTGTGAGGGAATCGGCGGCCTCCTGTCCTTGGCGTCCGCAAGAGGCATTCACCTGCGGTGAACCTGGGCCTCGGGCGAGCAGGGCCAGGCCCCATGGTAGGAGCCCGGGGAGGCAATGGCAGCCTCTGCGGCCAGGCCTCGGGCTCTCCCCGGGGCTCTCTCGGGGCACGGGCACCGTCTCTCGCCTTGAGAGTGCCCACGCCGTCCCTTGAGCCCCGCGAGACACCTGCTTCCCGTGATGAGAGGCCCGCTGCCTCCGTGGAGCTTGGAACTCTGGGGCCGGGCTGCGGGTCACTGGGCTAAGTGGCTGGAAAGGCGCAGACCCCTCCGTCCCGACCGCCCCACTGCGAAGGACAGGGGGCAGGCCCCCAGGAGATGGCTTTGGTCGAGCCGCGGCTGGCCGGTTTCGGGCCAAGACGCGGGACCCGGCAGGCTCAGGGCAGGCAGCCCCACCAGAAGCCTCCCTCGGGGCAACGGGCCCCACCCTGGACATATCAGGCCTGCTCCACAGGGTCCCTGGGGTCGTGTCCGTGGAACTGGAAGCTCTCCCCGCCACCCGGAGGTCCGTTCCTTTTCCCGTGGACCACACTTGCCAGCCCGTCTCCCACCCCGGCACAGGCAGAGTGCCAGGGAACAACTAGGGACCTGGGGACGGGAAGAGGGGGCCGGCCACGGTTCCGCGCCAGGTGGGGCGGGCCCGGGCGGGCGGGACCCACGCCCAGGGACCCGGTCTCCCGGGGGGTCTCGGGCCTGAGACCTGCCTGCGGGGCTAAGAGTCTTTCTTGGCTCCAACGGGCCCACCCGGCCCCGAGGCGGCAAACTTGCACCGAGACGCTTCTACTCTCTAAAGTCTGGGCTCAACTTCGCCAGAAGGGACTGTGTCCGCTGCGACCTGGGTCCCACAGAGCTCGAACCCCCCTCCCCGTGAAGGCATCCGCGGCCCGTGGTCCTTGGTGTCCGCAAAAGGCATTCACCTGCGGAGAACCTGGGCCCAGGTGAGCGGGACCAGGCCCCACGGCAGGAGCCTGGGGAGGCCACTGGAGCCACGGGGGCCAGGGCTGGGCATTTTCCCGGGTGCTCTCTCGGGTCCCAGGCGCCCTCTCTCGCCCGGGGAGTGCCCACGCCGTCCCCTGACCCCCGCAGGACGCCTGCATCCCGCCATAAGCGGCCCACCTCCTCCATGGAGCTCGGACACATGGGGCCGGGGTGCGAGCAACTGGCCTACGTGGCGGCAAACCCGCAGACCCCTCCGTCCCGTCCCCACCACCGCGAAGATCCCCCTGTTCTTCCATCCGTAAAGGGGTCCCCCTTTACGGATGGAAGAACAGGGGGGAGGCCCCCAGGAGATGGCTTTTGTCCGAGCAGCGGCTGAGTGGTTTCGGGCCAGGAGGCGGGGCCGCGCAGGCGCAAGCAGGCCCCCCCACCCCACGAGCATCCCTCCCGGGCAACGGGCCCCCCCCCCCCCCTCCCCTTGAGATATCAGGCCAGGTTCACAGGGTCCCCGGGCTGCTGTCAGAGTTCAGGGAAGCCCTCCCTGCCACCCACAGGACCAAGCGTTTTCCCCCGTGGACCACACGTCCCAGCAGCTCTCCCACCCCCGCAGAGGCAGAGTGCCCGGGAAGAACTAGGGACGTGGGGCCGGGAAGAGGGGCCGGGAAGAGGGGCCGGCCACGGTTCCGCGCCAGGTGGAGCGGGTCCGGGCGGGCGGGTCCCTGGTCAACGGACCGGTTCTCCCGTCGGGAGTCGGGCCTGTGCCCCTGCTGGGAGGCCAAGAGCCTTGCTTCGCCTGCAACGCCCCCACCCTGCCACAAGGCGGCAGACTTGGACCCAGCCGCTTCAACCCTCCAGTCTCTGCTGAACCACCCAAAAATGGAGTGTGACCGCTGCGACCTCAGTCCCCCAGAGCTCCAACCCCCACCTCTGTGAGGGAATCGGCGGCCTCCTGTCCTTGGCGTCCGCAAGAGGCATTCACCTGCGGTGAACCTGGGCCTCGGGCGAGCAGGGCCAGGCCCCATGGTAGGAGCCCGGGGAGGCAATGGCAGCCTCTGCGGCCAGGCCTCGGGCTCTCCCCGGGGCTCTCTCGGGGCACGGGCACCGTCTCTCGCCTTGAGAGTGCCCACGCCGCCCTTGAGCCCCGCGAGACACCTGCTTCCCGTGATGAGAGGCCCGCTGCCTCCGTGGAGCTTGGAACTCTGGGGCCGGGCTGCGGGTCACTGGGCTAAGTGGCTGGAAAGGCGCAGACCCCTCCGTCCCGACCGCCCCACTGCGAAGGACAGGGGGCAGGCCCCCAGGAGATGGCTTTGGTCGAGCCGCGGCTGGCCGGTTTCGGGCCAAGACGCGGGACCCGGCAGGCTCAGGGCAGGCAGCCCCACCAGAAGCCTCCCTCGGGGCAACGGGCCCCACCCTGGACATATCAGGCCTGCTCCACAGGGTCCCTGGGGTCGTGTCCGTGGAACTGGAAGCTCTCCCCGCCACCCGGAGGTCCGTTCCTTTTCCCGTGGACCACACTTGCCAGCCCGTCTCCCACCCCGGCACAGGCAGAGTGCCAGGGAACAACTAGGGACCTGGGGACGGGAAGAGGGGGCCGGCCACGGTTCCGCGCCAGGTGGGGCGGGCCCGGGCGGGCGGGACCCACGCCCAGGGACCCGGTCTCCCGGGGGGTCTCGGGCCTGAGACCTGCCTGCGGGGCTAAGAGTCTTTCTTGGCTCCAACGGGCCCACCCGGCCCCGAGGCGGCAAACTTGCACCGAGACGCTTCTACTCTCTAAAGTCTGGGCTCAACTTCGCCAGAAGGGGCTGTGTCCGCTGCGACCTGGGTCCCACAGAGCTCGAACCCCCCTCCCCGTGAAGGCATCCGCGGCCCGTGGTCCTTGGTGTCCGCAAAAGGCATTCACCTGCGGAGAACCTGGGCCCAGGTGAGCGGGACCAGGCCCCACGGCAGGAGCCTGGGGAGGCCACTGGAGCCACGGGGGCCAGGGCTGGGCATTTTCCCGGGTGCTCTCTCGGGTCCCAGGCGCCCTCTCTCGCCCGGGGAGTGCCCACGCCGTCCCCTGACCCCCGCAGGACGCCTGCATCCCGCCATAAGCGGCCCACCTCCTCCATGGAGCTCGGACACATGGGGCCGGGGTGCGAGCAACTGGCCTACGTGGCGGCAAACCCGCAGACCCCTCCGTCCCGTCCCCACCACCGCGAAGATCCCCCTGTTCTTCCATCCGTAAAGGGGTCCCCCTTTACGGATGGAAGAACAGGGGGGAGGCCCCCAGGAGATGGCTTTTGTCCGAGCAGCGGCTGAGTGGTTTCGGGCCAGGAGGCGGGGCCGCGCAGGCGCAAGCAGGCCCCCCCACCCCACGAGCATCCCTCCCGGGCAACGGGCCCCCCCCCCCCCTCCCCTTGAGATATCAGGCCAGGTTCACAGGGTCCCCGGGCTGCTGTCAGAGTTCAGGGAAGCCCTCCCTGCCACCCACAGGACCAAGCGTTTTCCCCCGTGGACCACACGTCCCAGCAGCTCTCCCACCCCCGCAGAGGCAGAGTGCCCGGGAAGAACTAGGGACGTGGGGCCGGGAAGAGGGGCCGGGAAGAGGGGCCGGCCACGGTTCCGCGCCAGGTGGAGCGGGTCCGGGCGGGCGGGTCCCTGGTCAACGGACCGGTTCTCCCGTCGGGAGTCGGGCCTGTGCCCCTGCTGGGAGGCCAAGAGCCTTGCTTCGCCTGCAACGCCCCCACCCTGCCACAAGGCGGCAGACTTGGACCCAGCCGCTTCAACCCTCCAGTCTCTGCTGAACCACCCAAAAATGGAGTGTGACCGCTGCGACCTCAGTCCCCCAGAGCTCCAACCCCCACCTCTGTGAGGGAATCGGCGGCCTCCTGTCCTTGGCGTCCGCAAGAGGCATTCACCTGCGGTGAACCTGGGCCTCGGGCGAGCAGGGCCAGGCCCCATGGTAGGAGCCCGGGGAGGCAATGGCAGCCTCTGCGGCCAGGCCTCGGGCTCTCCCCGGGGCTCTCTCGGGGCACGGGCACCGTCTCTCGCCTTGAGAGTGCCCACGCCGTCCCTTGAGCCCCGCGAGACACCTGCTTCCCGTGATGAGAGGCCCGCTGCCTCCGTGGAGCTTGGAACTCTGGGGCCGGGCTGCGGGTCACTGGGCTAAGTGGCTGGAAAGGCGCAGACCCCTCCGTCCCGACCGCCCCACTGCGAAGGACAGGGGGCAGGCCCCCAGGAGATGGCTTTGGTCGAGCCGCGGCTGGCCGGTTTCGGGCCAAGACGCGGGACCCGGCAGGCTCAGGGCAGGCAGCCCCACCAGAAGCCTCCCTCGGGGCAACGGGCCCCACCCTGGACATATCAGGCCTGCTCCACAGGGTCCCTGGGGTCGTGTCCGTGGAACTGGAAGCTCTCCCCGCCACCCGGAGGTCCGTTCCTTTTCCCGTGGACCACACTTGCCAGCCCGTCTCCCACCCCGGCACAGGCAGAGTGCCAGGGAACAACTAGGGACCTGGGGACGGGAAGAGGGGGCCGGCCACGGTTCCGCGCCAGGTGGGGCGGGCCCGGGCGGGCGGGACCCACGCCCAGGGACCCGGTCTCCCGGGGGGTCTCGGGCCTGAGACCTGCCTGCGGGGCTAAGAGTCTTTCTTGGCTCCAACGGGCCCACCCGGCCCCGAGGCGGCAAACTTGCACCGAGACGCTTCTACTCTCTAAAGTCTGGGCTCAACTTCGCCAGAAGGGACTGTGTCCGCTGCGACCTGGGTCCCACAGAGCTCGAACCCCCCTCCCCGTGAAGGCATCCGCGGCCCGTGGTCCTTGGTGTCCGCAAAAGGCATTCACCTGCGGAGAACCTGGGCCCAGGTGAGCGGGACCAGGCCCCACGGCAGGAGCCTGGGGAGGCCACTGGAGCCACGGGGGCCAGGGCTGGGCATTTTCCCGGGTGCTCTCTCGGGCCCCAGGCGCCCTCTCTCGCCCGGGGAGTGCCCACGCCGTCCCCTGACCCCCGCAGGACGCCTGCATCCCGCCATAAGCGGCCCACCTCCTCCATGGAGCTCGGACACATGGGGCCGGGGTGCGAGCAACTGGCCTACGTGGCGGCAAACCCGCAGACCCCTCCGTCCCGTCCCCACCACCGCGAAGATCCCCCTGTTCTTCCATCCGTAAAGGGGTCCCCCTTTACGGATGGAAGAACAGGGGGGAGGCCCCCAGGAGATGGCTTTTGTCCGAGCAGCGGCTGGGTGGTTTCGGGCCAGGAGGCGGGGCCGCGCAGGCGCAAGCAGGCCCCCCCACCCCACGAGCATCCCTCCCGGGCAACGGGCCCCCCCACCCCTCCCCTTGAGATATCAGGCCAGGTTCACAGGGTCCCCGGGCTGCTGTCAGAGTTCAGGGAAGCCCTCCCTGCCACCCACAGGACCAAGCGTTTTCCCCCGTGGACCACACGTCCCAGCAGCTCTCCCACCCCCGCAGAGGCAGAGTGCCCGGGAAGAACTAGGGACGTGGGGCCGGGAAGAGGGGCCGGGAAGAGGGGCCGGCCACGGTTCCGCGCCAGGTGGAGCGGGTCCGGGCGGGCGGGTCCCTGGTCAACGGACCGGTTCTCCCGTCGGGAGTCGGGCCTGTGCCCCTGCTGGGAGGCCAAGAGCCTTGCTTCGCCTGCAACGCCCCCACCCTGCCACAAGGCGGCAGACTTGGACCCAGCCGCTTCAACCCTCCAGTCTCTGCTGAACCACCCAAAAATGGAGTGTGACCGCTGCGACCTCAGTCCCCCAGAGCTCCAACCCCCACCTCTGTGAGGGAATCGGCGGCCTCCTGTCCTTGGCGTCCGCAAGAGGCATTCACCTGCGGTGAACCTGGGCCTCGGGCGAGCAGGGCCAGGCCCCATGGTAGGAGCCCGGGGAGGCAATGGCAGCCTCTGCGGCCAGGCCTCGGGCTCTCCCCGGGGCTCTCTCGGGGCACGGGCACCGTCTCTCGCCTTGAGAGTGCCCACGCCGTCCCTTGAGCCCCGCGAGACACCTGCTTCCCGTGATGAGAGGCCCGCTGCCTCCGTGGAGCTTGGAACTCTGGGGCCGGGCTGCGGGTCACTGGGCTAAGTGGCTGGAAAGGCGCAGACCCCTCCGTCCCGACCGCCCCACTGCGAAGGACAGGGGGCAGGCCCCCAGGAGATGGCTTTGGTCGAGCCGCGGCTGGCCGGTTTCGGGCCAAGACGCGGGACCCGGCAGGCTCAGGGCAGGCAGCCCCACCAGAAGCCTCCCTCGGGGCAACGGGCCCCACCCTGGACATATCAGGCCTGCTCCACAGGGTCCCTGGGGTCGTGTCCGTGGAACTGGAAGCTCTCCCCGCCACCCGGAGGTCCGTTCCTTTTCCCGTGGACCACACTTGCCAGCCCGTCTCCCACCCCGGCACAGGCAGAGTGCCAGGGAACAACTAGGGACCTGGGGACGGGAAGAGGGGGCCGGCCACGGTTCCGCGCCAGGTGGGGCGGGCCCGGGCGGGCGGGACCCACGCCCAGGGACCCGGTCTCCCGGGGGGTCTCGGGCCTGAGACCTGCCTGCGGGGCTAAGAGTCTTTCTTGGCTCCAACGGGCCCACCCGGCCCCGAGGCGGCAAACTTGCACCGAGACGCTTCTACTCTCTAAAGTCTGGGCTCAACTTCGCCAGAAGGGGCTGTGTCCGCTGCGACCTGGGTCCCACAGAGCTCGAACCCCCCTCCCCGTGAAGGCATCCGCGGCCCGTGGTCCTTGGTGTCCGCAAAAGGCATTCACCTGCGGAGAACCTGGGCCCAGGTGAGCGGGACCAGGCCCCACGGCAGGAGCCTGGGGAGGCCACTGGAGCCACGGGGGCCAGGGCTGGGCATTTTCCCGGGTGCTCTCTCGGGTCCCAGGCGCCCTCTCTCGCCCGGGGAGTGCCCACGCCGTCCCCTGACCCCCGCAGGACGCCTGCATCCCGCCATAAGCGGCCCACCTCCTCCATGGAGCTCGGACACATGGGGCCGGGGTGCGAGCAACTGGCCTACGTGGCGGCAAACCCGCAGACCCCTCCGTCCCGTCCCCACCACCGCGAAGATCCCCCTGTTCTTCCATCCGTAAAGGGGTCCCCCTTTACGGATGGAAGAACAGGGGGGAGGCCCCCAGGAGATGGCTTTTGTCCGAGCAGCGGCTGGGTGGTTTCGGGCCAGGAGGCGGGGCCGCGCAGGCGCAAGCAGGCCCCCCCACCCCACGAGCATCCCTCCCGGGCAACGGGCCCCCCCCCCCCCTCCCCTTGAGATATCAGGCCAGGTTCACAGGGTCCCCGGGCTGCTGTCAGAGTTAAGGGAAGCCCTCCCTGCCACCCACAGGACCAAGCGTTTTCCCCCGTGGACCACACGTCCCAGCAGCTCTCCCACCCCCGCAGAGGCAGAGTGCCCGGGAAGAACTAGGGACGTGGGGCCGGGAAGAGGGGCCGGGAAGAGGGGCCGGCCACGGTTCCGCGCCAGGTGGAGCGGGTCCGGGCGGGCGGGTCCCTGGTCAACGGACCGGTTCTCCCGTCGGGAGTCGGGCCTGTGCCCCTGCTGGGAGGCCAAGAGCCTTGCTTCGCCTGCAACGCCCCCACCCTGCCACAAGGCGGCAGACTTGGACCCAGCCGCTTCAACCCTCCAGTCTCTGCTGAACCACCCAAAAATGGAGTGTGACCGCTGCGACCTCAGTCCCCCAGAGCTCCAACCCCCACCTCTGTGAGGGAATCGGCGGCCTCCTGTCCTTGGCGTCCGCAAGAGGCATTCACCTGCGGTGAACCTGGGCCTCGGGCGAGCAGGGCCAGGCCCCATGGTAGGAGCCCGGGGAGGCAATGGCAGCCTCTGCGGCCAGGCCTCGGGCTCTCCCCGGGGCTCTCTCGGGGCACGGGCACCGTCTCTCGCCTTGAGAGTGCCCACGCCGTCCCTTGAGCCCCGCGAGACACCTGCTTCCCGTGATGAGAGGCCCGCTGCCTCCGTGGAGCTTGGAACTCTGGGGCCGGGCTGCGGGTCACTGGGCTAAGTGGCTGGAAAGGCGCAGACCCCTCCGTCCCGACCGCCCCACTGCGAAGGACAGGGGGCAGGCCCCCAGGAGATGGCTTTGGTCGAGCCGCGGCTGGCCGGTTTCGGGCCAAGACGCGGGACCCGGCAGGCTCAGGGCAGGCAGCCCCACCAGAAGCCTCCCTCGGGGCAACGGGCCCCACCCTGGACATATCAGGCCTGCTCCACAGGGTCCCTGGGGTCGTGTCCGTGGAACTGGAAGCTCTCCCCGCCACCCGGAGGTCCGTTCCTTTTCCCGTGGACCACACTTGCCAGCCCGTCTCCCACCCCGGCACAGGCAGAGTGCCAGGGAACAACTAGGGACCTGGGGACGGGAAGAGGGGGCCGGCCACGGTTCCGCGCCAGGTGGGGCGGGCCCGGGCGGGCGGGACCCACGCCCAGGGACCCGGTCTCCCGGGGGGTCTCGGGCCTGAGACCTGCCTGCGGGGCTAAGAGTCTTTCTTGGCTCCAACGGGCCCACCCGGCCCCGAGGCGGCAAACTTGCACCGAGACGCTTCTACTCTCTAAAGTCTGGGCTCCACTTCGCCAGAAGGGGCTGTGTCCGCTGCGACCCGGGTCCCACAGAGCTCGAACCCCCCTCCCCGTGAAGGCATCCGCGGCCTGTGGTCCTTGGTGTCCGCAAAAGGCATTCACCTGCGGAGAACCTGGGCCCAGGTGAGCGGGACCAGGCCCCACGGCAGGAGCCTGGGGAGGCCACTGGAGCCACGGGGGCCAGGGCTGGGCATTTTCCCGGGTGCTCTCTCGGGTCCCAGGCGCCCTCTCTCGCCCGGGGAGTGCCCACGCCGTCCCCTGACCCCCGCAGGACGCCTGCATCCCGCCATAAGCGGCCCACCTCCTCCATGGAGCTCGGACACATGGGGCCGGGGTGCGAGCAACTGGCCTACGTGGCGGCAAACCCGCAGACCCCTCCGTCCCGTCCCCACCACCGCGAAGATCCCCCTGTTCTTCCATCCGTAAAGGGGTCCCCCTTTACGGATGGAAGAACAGGGGGGAGGCCCCCAGGAGATGGCTTTTGTCCGAGCAGCGGCTGGGTGGTTTCGGGCCAGGAGGCGGGGCCGCGCAGGCGCAAGCAGGCCCCCCCACCCCACGAGCATCCCTCCCGGGCAACGGGCCCCCCCCCCCTCCCCTTGAGATATCAGGCCAGGTTCACAGGGTCCCCGGGCTGCTGTCAGAGTTCAGGGAAGCCCTCCCTGCCACCCACAGGACCAAGCGTTTTCCCCCGTGGACCACACGTCCCAGCAGCTCTCCCACCCCCGCAGAGGCAGAGTGCCCGGGAAGAACTAGGGACGTGGGGCCGGGAAGAGGGGCCGGGAAGAGGGGCCGGCCACGGTTCCGCGCCAGGTGGAGCGGGTCCGGGCGGGCGGGTCCCTGGTCAACGGACCGGTTCTCCCGTCGGGAGTCGGGCCTGTGCCCCTGCTGGGAGGCCAAGAGCCTTGCTTCGCCTGCAACGCCCCCACCCTGCCACAAGGCGGCAGACTTGGACCCAGCCGCTTCAACCCTCCAGTCTCTGCTGAACCACCCAAAAATGGAGTGTGACCGCTGCGACCTCAGTCCCCCAGAGCTCCAACCCCCACCTCTGTGAGGGAATCGGCGGCCTCCTGTCCTTGGCGTCCGCAAGAGGCATTCACCTGCGGTGAACCTGGGCCTCGGGCGAGCAGGGCCAGGCCCCATGGTAGGAGCCCGGGGAGGCAATGGCAGCCTCTGCGGCCAGGCCTCGGGCTCTCCCCGGGGCTCTCTCGGGGCACGGGCACCGTCTCTCGCCTTGAGAGTGCCCACGCCGTCCCTTGAGCCCCGCGAGACACCTGCTTCCCGTGATGAGAGGCCCGCTGCCTCCGTGGAGCTTGGAACTCTGGGGCCGGGCTGCGGGTCACTGGGCTAAGTGGCTGGAAAGGCGCAGACCCCTCCGTCCCGACCGCCCCACTGCGAAGGACAGGGGGCAGGCCCCCAGGAGATGGCTTTGGTCGAGCCGCGGCTGGCCGGTTTCGGGCCAAGACGCGGGACCCGGCAGGCTCAGGGCAGGCAGCCCCACCAGAAGCCTCACTCGGGGCAACGGGCCCCACCCTGGACATATCAGGCCTGCTCCACAGGGTCCCTGGGGTCGTGTCCGTGGAACTGGAAGCTCTCCCCGCCACCCGGAGGTCCGTTCCTTTTCCCGTGGACCACACTTGCCAGCCCGTCTCCCACCCCGGCACAGGCAGAGTGCCAGGGAACAACTAGGGACCTGGGGACGGGAAGAGGGGGCCGGCCACGGTTCCGCGCCAGGTGGGGCGGGCCCGGGCGGGCGGGACCCACGCCCAGGGACCCGGTCTCCCGGGGGGTCTCGGGCCTGAGACCTGCCTGCGGGGCTAAGAGTCTTTCTTGGCTCCAACGGGCCCACCCGGCCCCGAGGCGGCAAACTTGCACCGAGACGCTTCTACTCTCTAAAGTCTGGGCTCAACTTCGCCAGAAGGGACTGTGTCCGCTGCGACCTGGGTCCCACAGAGCTCGAACCCCCCTCCCCGTGAAGGCATCCGCGGCCCGTGGTCCTTGGTGTCCGCAAAAGGCATTCACCTGCGGAGAACCTGGGCCCAGGTGAGCGGGACCAGGCCCCACGGCAGGAGCCTGGGGAGGCCACTGGAGCCACGGGGGCCAGGGCTGGGCATTTTCCCGGGTGCTCTCTCGGGTCCCAGGCGCCCTCTCTCGCCCGGGGAGTGCCCACGCCGTCCCCTGACCCCCGCAGGACGCCTGCATCCCGCCATAAGCGGCCCACCTCCTCCATGGAGCTCGGACACATGGGGCCGGGGTGCGAGCAACTGGCCTACGTGGCGGCAAACCCGCAGACCCCTCCGTCCCGTCCCCACCACCGCGAAGATCCCCCTGTTCTTCCATCCGTAAAGGGGTCCCCCTTTACGGATGGAAGAACAGGGGGGAGGCCCCCAGGAGATGGCTTTTGTCCGAGCAGCGGCTGAGTGGTTTCGGGCCAGGAGGCGGGGCCGCGCAGGCGCAAGCAGGCCCCCCCACCCCACGAGCATCCCTCCCGGGCAACGGGCCCCCCCCCCCCTCCCCTTGAGATATCAGGCCAGGTTCACAGGGTCCCCGGGCTGCTGTCAGAGTTAAGGGAAGCCCTCCCTGCCACCCACAGGACCAAGCGTTTTCCCCCGTGGACCACACGTCCCAGCAGCTCTCCCACCCCCGCAGAGGCAGAGTGCCCGGGAAGAACTAGGGACGTGGGGCCGGGAAGAGGGGCCGGGAAGAGGGGCCGGCCACGGTTCCGCGCCAGGTGGAGCGGGTCCGGGCGGGCGGGTCCCTGGTCAACGGACCGGTTCTCCCGTCGGGAGTCGGGCCTGTGCCCCTGCTGGGAGGCCAAGAGCCTTGCTTCGCCTGCAACGCCCCCACCCTGCCACAAGGCGGCAGACTTGGACCCAGCCGCTTCAACCCTCCAGTCTCTGCTGAACCACCCAAAAATGGAGTGTGACCGCTGCGACCTCAGTCCCCCAGAGCTCCAACCCCCACCTCTGTGAGGGAATCGGCGGCCTCCTGTCCTTGGCGTCCGCAAGAGGCATTCACCTGCGGTGAACCTGGGCCTCGGGCGAGCAGGGCCAGGCCCCATGGTAGGAGCCCGGGGAGGCAATGGCAGCCTCTGCGGCCAGGCCTCGGGCTCTCCCCGGGGCTCTCTCGGGGCACGGGCACCGTCTCTCGCCTTGAGAGTGCCCACGCCGTCCCTTGAGCCCCGCGAGACACCTGCTTCCCGTGATGAGAGGCCCGCTGCCTCCGTGGAGCTTGGAACTCTGGGGCCGGGCTGCGGGTCACTGGGCTAAGTGGCTGGAAAGGCGCAGACCCCTCCGTCCCGACCGCCCCACTGCGAAGGACAGGGGGCAGGCCCCCAGGAGATGGCTTTGGTCGAGCCGCGGCTGGCCGGTTTCGGGCCAAGACGCGGGACCCGGCAGGCTCAGGGCAGGCAGCCCCACCAGAAGCCTCCCTCGGGGCAACGGGCCCCACCCTGGACATATCAGGCCTGCTCCACAGGGTCCCTGGGGTCGTGTCCGTGGAACTGGAAGCTCTCCCCGCCACCCGGAGGTCCGTTCCTTTTCCCGTGGACCACACTTGCCAGCCCGTCTCCCACCCCGGCACAGGCAGAGTGCCAGGGAACAACTAGGGACCTGGGGACGGGAAGAGGGGGCCGGCCACGGTTCCGCGCCAGGTGGGGCGGGCCCGGGCGGGCGGGACCCACGCCCAGGGACCCGGTCTCCCGGGGGGTCTCGGGCCTGAGACCTGCCTGCGGGGCTAAGAGTCTTTCTTGGCTCCAACGGGCCCACCCGGCCCCGAGGCGGCAAACTTGCACCGAGACGCTTCTACTCTCTAAAGTCTGGGCTCCACTTCGCCAGAAGGGGCTGTGTCCGCTGCGACCCGGGTCCCACAGAGCTCGAACCCCCCTCCCCGTGAAGGCATCCGCGGCCTGTGGTCCTTGGTGTCCGCAAAAGGCATTCACCTGCGGAGAACCTGGGCCCAGGTGAGCGGGACCAGGCCCCACGGCAGGAGCCTGGGGAGGCCACTGGAGCCACGGGGGCCAGGGCTGGGCATTTTCCCGGGTGCTCTCTCGGGTCCCAGGCGCCCTCTCTCGCCCGGGGAGTGCCCACGCCGTCCCCTGACCCCCGCAGGACGCCTGCATCCCGCCATAAGCGGCCCACCTCCTCCATGGAGCTCGGACACATGGGGCCGGGGTGCGAGCAACTGGCCTACGTGGCGGCAAACCCGCAGACCCCTCCGTCCCGTCCCCACCACCGCGAAGATCCCCCTGTTCTTCCATCCGTAAAGGGGTCCCCCTTTACGGATGGAAGAACAGGGGGGAGGCCCCCAGGAGATGGCTTTTGTCCGAGCAGCGGCTGGGTGGTTTCGGGCCAGGAGGCGGGGCCGCGCAGGCGCAAGCAGGCCCCCCCACCCCACGAGCATCCCTCCCGGGCAACGGGCCCCCCCCCCCTCCCCTTGAGATATCAGGCCAGGTTCACAGGGTCCCCGGGCTGCTGTCAGAGTTCAGGGAAGCCCTCCCTGCCACCCACAGGACCAAGCGTTTTCCCCCGTGGACCACACGTCCCAGCAGCTCTCCCACCCCCGCAGAGGCAGAGTGCCCGGGAAGAACTAGGGACGTGGGGCCGGGAAGAGGGGCCGGGAAGAGGGGCCGGCCACGGTTCCGCGCCAGGTGGAGCGGGTCCGGGCGGGCGGGTCCCTGGTCAACGGACCGGTTCTCCCGTCGGGAGTCGGGCCTGTGCCCCTGCTGGGAGGCCAAGAGCCTTGCTTCGCCTGCAACGCCCCCACCCTGCCACAAGGCGGCAGACTTGGACCCAGCCGCTTCAACCCTCCAGTCTCTGCTGAACCACCCAAAAATGGAGTGTGACCGCTGCGACCTCAGTCCCCCAGAGCTCCAACCCCCACCTCTGTGAGGGAATCGGCGGCCTCCTGTCCTTGGCGTCCGCAAGAGGCATTCACCTGCGGTGAACCTGGGCCTCGGGCGAGCAGGGCCAGGCCCCATGGTAGGAGCCCGGGGAGGCAATGGCAGCCTCTGCGGCCAGGCCTCGGGCTCTCCCCGGGGCTCTCTCGGGGCACGGGCACCGTCTCTCGCCTTGAGAGTGCCCACGCCGTCCCTTGAGCCCCGCGAGACACCTGCTTCCCGTGATGAGAGGCCCGCTGCCTCCGTGGAGCTTGGAACTCTGGGGCCGGGCTGCGGGTCACTGGGCTAAGTGGCTGGAAAGGCGCAGACCCCTCCGTCCCGACCGCCCCACTGCGAAGGACAGGGGGCAGGCCCCCAGGAGATGGCTTTGGTCGAGCCGCGGCTGGCCGGTTTCGGGCCAAGACGCGGGACCCGGCAGGCTCAGGGCAGGCAGCCCCACCAGAAGCCTCCCTCGGGGCAACGGGCCCCACCCTGGACATATCAGGCCTGCTCCACAGGGTCCCTGGGGTCGTGTCCGTGGAACTGGAAGCTCTCCCCGCCACCCGGAGGTCCGTTCCTTTTCCCGTGGACCACACTTGCCAGCCCGTCTCCCACCCCGGCACAGGCAGAGTGCCAGGGAACAACTAGGGACCTGGGGACGGGAAGAGGGGGCCGGCCACGGTTCCGCGCCAGGTGGGGCGGGCCCGGGCGGGCGGGACCCACGCCCAGGGACCCGGTCTCCCGGGGGGTCTCGGGCCTGAGACCTGCCTGCGGGGCTAAGAGTCTTTCTTGGCTCCAACGGGCCCACCCGGCCCCGAGGCGGCAAACTTGCACCGAGACGCTTCTACTCTCTAAAGTCTGGGCTCAACTTCGCCAGAAGGGACTGTGTCCGCTGCGACCTGGGTCCCACAGAGCTCGAACCCCCCTCCCCGTGAAGGCATCCGCGGCCCGTGGTCCTTGGTGTCCGCAAAAGGCATTCACCTGCGGAGAACCTGGGCCCAGGTGAGCGGGACCAGGCCCCACGGCAGGAGCCTGGGGAGGCCACTGGAGCCACGGGGGCCAGGGCTGGGCATTTTCCCGGGTGCTCTCTCGGGTCCCAGGCGCCCTCTCTCGCCCGGGGAGTGCCCACGCCGTCCCCTGACCCCCGCAGGACGCCTGCATCCCGCCATAAGCGGCCCACCTCCTCCATGGAGCTCGGACACATGGGGCCGGGGTGCGAGCAACTGGCCTACGTGGCGGCAAACCCGCAGACCCCTCCGTCCCGTCCCCACCACCGCGAAGATCCCCCTGTTCTTCCATCCGTAAAGGGGTCCCCCTTTACGGATGGAAGAACAGGGGGGAGGCCCCCAGGAGATGGCTTTTGTCCGAGCAGCGGCTGGGTGGTTTCGGGCCAGGAGGCGGGGCCGCGCAGGCGCAAGCAGGCCCCCCCACCCCACGAGCATCCCTCCCGGGCAACGGGCCCCCCCCCCCTCCCCTTGAGATATCAGGCCAGGTTCACAGGGTCCCCGGGCTGCTGTCAGAGTTCAGGGAAGCCCTCCCTGCCACCCACAGGACCAAGCGTTTTCCCCCGTGGACCACACGTCCCAGCAGCTCTCCCACCCCCGCAGAGGCAGAGTGCCCGGGAAGAACTAGGGACGTGGGGCCGGGAAGAGGGGCCGGGAAGAGGGGCCGGCCACGGTTCCGCGCCAGGTGGAGCGGGTCCGGGCGGGCGGGTCCCTGGTCAACGGACCGGTTCTCCCGTCGGGAGTCGGGCCTGTGCCCCTGCTGGGAGGCCAAGAGCCTTGCTTCGCCTGCAACGCCCCCACCCTGCCACAAGGCGGCAGACTTGGACCCAGCCGCTTCAACCCTCCAGTCTCTGCTGAACCACCCAAAAATGGAGTGTGACCGCTGCGACCTCAGTCCCCCAGAGCTCCAACCCCCACCTCTGTGAGGGAATCGGCGGCCTCCTGTCCTTGGCGTCCGCAAGAGGCATTCACCTGCGGTGAACCTGGGCCTCGGGCGAGCAGGGCCAGGCCCCATGGTAGGAGCCCGGGGAGGCAATGGCAGCCTCTGCGGCCAGGCCTCGGGCTCTCCCCGGGGCTCTCTCGGGGCACGGGCACCGTCTCTCGCCTTGAGAGTGCCCACGCCGTCCCTTGAGCCCCGCGAGACACCTGCTTCCCGTGATGAGAGGCCCGCTGCCTCCGTGGAGCTTGGAACTCTGGGGCCGGGCTGCGGGTCACTGGGCTAAGTGGCTGGAAAGGCGCAGACCCCTCCGTCCCGACCGCCCCACTGCGAAGGACAGGGGGCAGGCCCCCAGGAGATGGCTTTGGTCGAGCCGCGGCTGGCCGGTTTCGGGCCAAGACGCGGGACCCGGCAGGCTCAGGGCAGGCAGCCCCACCAGAAGCCTCCCTCGGGGCAACGGGCCCCACCCTGGACATATCAGGCCTGCTCCACAGGGTCCCTGGGGTCGTGTCCGTGGAACTGGAAGCTCTCCCCGCCACCCGGAGGTCCGTTCCTTTTCCCGTGGACCACACTTGCCAGCCCGTCTCCCACCCCGGCACAGGCAGAGTGCCAGGGAACAACTAGGGACCTGGGGACGGGAAGAGGGGGCCGGCCACGGTTCCGCGCCAGGTGGGGCGGGCCCGGGCGGGCGGGACCCACGCCCAGGGACCCGGTCTCCCGGGGGGTCTCGGGCCTGAGACCTGCCTGCGGGGCTAAGAGTCTTTCTTGGCTCCAACGGGCCCACCCGGCCCCGAGGCGGCAAACTTGCACCGAGACGCTTCTACTCTCTAAAGTCTGGGCTCAACTTCGCCAGAAGGGACTGTGTCCGCTGCGACCTGGGTCCCACAGAGCTCGAACCCCCCTCCCCGTGAAGGCATCCGCGGCCCGTGGTCCTTGGTGTCCGCAAAAGGCATTCACCTGCGGAGAACCTGGGCCCAGGTGAGCGGGACCAGGCCCCACGGCAGGAGCCTGGGGAGGCCACTGGAGCCACGGGGGCCAGGGCTGGGCATTTTCCCGGGTGCTCTCTCGGGTCCCAGGCGCCCTCTCTCGCCCGGGGAGTGCCCACGCCGTCCCCTGACCCCCGCAGGACGCCTGCATCCCGCCATAAGCGGCCCACCTCCTCCATGGAGCTCGGACACATGGGGCCGGGGTGCGAGCAACTGGCCTACGTGGCGGCAAACCCGCAGACCCCTCCGTCCCGTCCCCACCACCGCGAAGATCCCCCTGTTCTTCCATCCGTAAAGGGGTCCCCCTTTACGGATGGAAGAACAGGGGGGCGGCCCCCAGGAGATGGCTTTTGTCCGAGCAGCGGCTGAGTGGTTTCGGGCCAGGAGGCGGGGCCGCGCAGGCGCAAGCAGGCCCCCCCACCCCACGAGCATCCCTCCCGGGCAACGGGCCCCCCCCCCCCTCCCCTTGAGATATCAGGCCAGGTTCACAGGGTCCCCGGGCTGCTGTCAGAGTTAAGGGAAGCCCTCCCTGCCACCCACAGGACCAAGCGTTTTCCCCCGTGGACCACACGTCCCAGCAGCTCTCCCACCCCCGCAGAGGCAGAGTGCCCGGGAAGAACTAGGGACGTGGGGCCGGGAAGAGGGGCCGGGAAGAGGGGCCGGCCACGGTTCCGCGCCAGGTGGAGCGGGTCCGGGCGGGCGGGTCCCTGGTCAACGGACCGGTTCTCCCGTCGGGAGTCGGGCCTGTGCCCCTGCTGGGAGGCCAAGAGCCTTGCTTCGCCTGCAACGCCCCCCACCCTGCCACAAGGCGGCAGACTTGGACCCAGCCGCTTCAACCCTCCAGTCTCTGCTGAACCACCCAAAAATGGAGTGTGACCGCTGCGACCTCAGTCCCCCAGAGCTCCAACCCCCACCTCTGTGAGGGAATCGGCGGCCTCCTGTCCTTGGCGTCCGCAAGAGGCATTCACCTGCGGTGAACCTGGGCCTCGGGCGAGCAGGGCCAGGCCCCATGGTAGGAGCCCGGGGAGGCAATGGCAGCCTCTGCGGCCAGGCCTCGGGCTCTCCCCGGGGCTCTCTCGGGGCACGGGCACCGTCTCTCGCCTTGAGAGTGCCCACGCCGTCCCTTGAGCCCCGCGAGACACCTGCTTCCCGTGATGAGAGGCCCGCTGCCTCCGTGGAGCTTGGAACTCTGGGGCCGGGCTGCGGGTCACTGGGCTAAGTGGCTGGAAAGGCGCAGACCCCTCCGTCCCGACCGCCCCACTGCGAAGGACAGGGGGCAGGCCCCCAGGAGATGGCTTTGGTCGAGCCGCGGCTGGCCGGTTTCGGGCCAAGACGCGGGACCCGGCAGGCTCAGGGCAGGCAGCCCCACCAGAAGCCTCCCTCGGGGCAACGGGCCCCACCCTGGACATATCAGGCCTGCTCCACAGGGTCCCTGGGGTCGTGTCCGTGGAACTGGAAGCTCTCCCCGCCACCCGGAGGTCCGTTCCTTTTCCCGTGGACCACACTTGCCAGCCCGTCTCCCACCCCGGCACAGGCAGAGTGCCAGGGAACAACTAGGGACCTGGGGACGGGAAGAGGGGGCCGGCCACGGTTCCGCGCCAGGTGGGGCGGGCCCGGGCGGGCGGGACCCACGCCCAGGGACCCGGTCTCCCGGGGGGTCTCGGGCCTGAGACCTGCCTGCGGGGCTAAGAGTCTTTCTTGGCTCCAACGGGCCCACCCGGCCCCGAGGCGGCAAACTTGCACCGAGACGCTTCTACTCTCTAAAGTCTGGGCTCCACTTCGCCAGAAGGGGCTGTGTCCGCTGCGACCCGGGTCCCACAGAGCTCGAACCCCCCTCCCCGTGAAGGCATCCGCGGCCCGTGGTCCTTGGTGTCCGCAAAAGGCATTCACCTGCGGAGAACCTGGGCCCAGGTGAGCGGGACCAGGCCCCACGGCAGGAGCCTGGGGAGGCCACTGGAGCCACGGGGGCCAGGGCTGGGCATTTTCCCGGGTGCTCTCTCGGGTCCCAGGCGCCCTCTCTCGCCCGGGGAGTGCCCACGCCGTCCCCTGACCCCCGCAGGACGCCTGCATCCCGCCATAAGCGGCCCACCTCCTCCATGGAGCTCGGACACATGGGGCCGGGGTGCGAGCAACTGGCCTACGTGGCGGCAAACCCGCAGACCCCTCCGTCCCGTCCCCACCACCGCGAAGATCCCCCTGTTCTTCCATCCGTAAAGGGGTCCCCCTTTACGGATGGAAGAACAGGGGGGAGGCCCCCAGGAGATGGCTTTTGTCCGAGCAGCGGCTGGGTGGTTTCGGGCCAGGAGGCGGGGCCGCGCAGGCGCAAGCAGGCCCCCCCACCCCACGAGCATCCCTCCCGGGCAACGGGCCCCCCCCCCCCTCCCCTTGAGATATCAGGCCAGGTTCACAGGGTCCCCGGGCTGCTGTCAGAGTTCAGGGAAGCCCTCCCTGCCACCCACAGGACCAAGCGTTTTCCCCCGTGGACCACACGTCCCAGCAGCTCTCCCACCCCCGCAGAGGCAGAGTGCCCGGGAAGAACTAGGGACGTGGGGCCGGGAAGAGGGGCCGGGAAGAGGGGCCGGCCACGGTTCCGCGCCAGGTGGAGCGGGTCCGGGCGGGCGGGTCCCTGGTCAACGGACCGGTTCTCCCGTCGGGAGTCGGGCCTGTGCCCCTGCTGGGAGGCCAAGAGCCTTGCTTCGCCTGCAACGCCCCCACCCTGCCACAAGGCGGCAGACTTGGACCCAGCCGCTTCAACCCTCCAGTCTCTGCTGAACCACCCAAAAATGGAGTGTGACCGCTGCGACCTCAGTCCCCCAGAGCTCCAACCCCCACCTCTGTGAGGGAATCGGCGGCCTCCTGTCCTTGGCGTCCGCAAGAGGCATTCACCTGCGGTGAACCTGGGCCTCGGGCGAGCAGGGCCAGGCCCCATGGTAGGAGCCCGGGGAGGCAATGGCAGCCTCTGCGGCCAGGCCTCGGGCTCTCCCCGGGGCTCTCTCGGGGCACGGGCACCGTCTCTCGCCTTGAGAGTGCCCACGCCGTCCCTTGAGCCCCGCGAGACACCTGCTTCCCGTGATGAGAGGCCCGCTGCCTCCGTGGAGCTTGGAACTCTGGGGCCGGGCTGCGGGTCACTGGGCTAAGTGGCTGGAAAGGCGCAGACCCCTCCGTCCCGACCGCCCCACTGCGAAGGACAGGGGGCAGGCCCCCAGGAGATGGCTTTGGTCGAGCCGCGGCTGGCCGGTTTCGGGCCAAGACGCGGGACCCGGCAGGCTCAGGGCAGGCAGCCCCACCAGAAGCCTCCCTCGGGGCAACGGGCCCCACCCTGGACATATCAGGCCTGCTCCACAGGGTCCCTGGGGTCGTGTCCGTGGAACTGGAAGCTCTCCCCGCCACCCGGAGGTCCGTTCCTTTTCCCGTGGACCACACTTGCCAGCCCGTCTCCCACCCCGGCACAGGCAGAGTGCCAGGGAACAACTAGGGACCTGGGGACGGGAAGAGGGGGCCGGCCACGGTTCCGCGCCAGGTGGGGCGGGCCCGGGCGGGCGGGACCCACGCCCAGGGACCCGGTCTCCCGGGGGGTCTCGGGCCTGAGACCTGCCTGCGGGGCTAAGAGTCTTTCTTGGCTCCAACGGGCCCACCCGGCCCCGAGGCGGCAAACTTGCACCGAGACGCTTCTACTCTCTAAAGTCTGGGCTCCACTTCGCCAGAAGGGGCTGTGTCCGCTGCGACCCGGGTCCCACAGAGCTCGAACCCCCCTCCCCGTGAAGGCATCCGCGGCCCGTGGTCCTTGGTGTCCGCAAAAGGCATTCACCTGCGGAGAACCTGGGCCCAGGTGAGCGGGACCAGGCCCCACGGCAGGAGCCTGGGGAGGCCACTGGAGCCACGGGGGCCAGGGCTGGGCATTTTCCCGGGTGCTCTCTCGGGTCCCAGGCGCCCTCTCTCGCCCGGGGAGTGCCCACGCCGTCCCCTGACCCCCGCAGGACGCCTGCATCCCGCCATAAGCGGCCCACCTCCTCCATGGAGCTCGGACACATGGGGCCGGGGTGCGAGCAACTGGCCTACGTGGCGGCAAACCCGCAGACCCCTCCGTCCCGTCCCCACCACCGCGAAGATCCCCCTGTTCTTCCATCCGTAAAGGGGTCCCCCTTTACGGATGGAAGAACAGGGGGGAGGCCCCCAGGAGATGGCTTTTGTCCGAGCAGCGGCTGGGTGGTTTCGGGCCAGGAGGCGGGGCCGCGCAGGCGCAAGCAGGCCCCCCCACCCCACGAGCATCCCTCCCGGGCAACGGGCCCCCCCCCCCCTCCCCTTGAGATATCAGGCCAGGTTCACAGGGTCCCCGGGCTGCTGTCAGAGTTCAGGGAAGCCCTCCCTGCCACCCACAGGACCAAGCGTTTTCCCCCGTGGACCACACGTCCCAGCAGCTCTCCCACCCCCGCAGAGGCAGAGTGCCCGGGAAGAACTAGGGACGTGGGGCCGGGAAGAGGGGCCGGGAAGAGGGGCCGGCCACGGTTCCGCGCCAGGTGGAGCGGGTCCGGGCGGGCGGGTCCCTGGTCAACGGACCGGTCCTCCCGTCGGGAGTCGGGCCTGTGCCCCTGCTGGGAGGCCAAGAGCCTTGCTTCGCCTGCAACGCCCCCACCCTGCCACAAGGCGGCAGACTTGGACCCAGCCGCTTCAACCCTCCAGTCTCTGCTGAACCACCCAAAAATGGAGTGTGACCGCTGCGACCTCAGTCCCCCAGAGCTCCAACCCCCACCTCTGTGAGGGAATCGGCGGCCTCCTGTCCTTGGCGTCCGCAAGAGGCATTCACCTGCGGTGAACCTGGGCCTCGGGCGAGCAGGGCCAGGCCCCATGGTAGGAGCCCGGGGAGGCAATGGCAGCCTCTGCGGCCAGGCCTCGGGCTCTCCCCGGGGCTCTCTCGGGGCACGGGCACCGTCTCTCGCCTTGAGAGTGCCCACGCCGTCCCTTGAGCCCCGCGAGACACCTGCTTCCCGTGATGAGAGGCCCGCTGCCTCCGTGGAGCTTGGAACTCTGGGGCCGGGCTGCGGGTCACTGGGCTAAGTGGCTGGAAAGGCGCAGACCCCTCCGTCCCGACCGCCCCACTGCGAAGGACAGGGGGCAGGCCCCCAGGAGATGGCTTTGGTCGAGCCGCGGCTGGCCGGTTTCGGGCCAAGACGCGGGACCCGGCAGGCTCAGGGCAGGCAGCCCCACCAGAAGCCTCCCTCGGGGCAACGGGCCCCACCCTGGACATATCAGGCCTGCTCCACAGGGTCCCTGGGGTCGTGTCCGTGGAACTGGAAGCTCTCCCCGCCACCCGGAGGTCCGTTCCTTTTCCCGTGGACCACACTTGCCAGCCCGTCTCCCACCCCGGCACAGGCAGAGTGCCAGGGAACAACTAGGGACCTGGGGACGGGAAGAGGGGGCCGGCCACGGTTCCGCGCCAGGTGGGGCGGGCCCGGGCGGGCGGGACCCACGCCCAGGGACCCGGTCTCCCGGGGGGTCTCGGGCCTGAGACCTGCCTGCGGGGCTAAGAGTCTTTCTTGGCTCCAACGGGCCCACCCGGCCCCGAGGCGGCAAACTTGCACCGAGACGCTTCTACTCTCTAAAGTCTGGGCTCCACTTCGCCAGAAGGGGCTGTGTCCGCTGCGACCCGGGTCCCACAGAGCTCGAACCCCCCTCCCCGTGAAGGCATCCGCGGCCCGTGGTCCTTGGTGTCCGCAAAAGGCATTCACCTGCGGAGAACCTGGGCCCAGGTGAGCGGGACCAGGCCCCACGGCAGGAGCCTGGGGAGGCCACTGGAGCCACGGGGGCCAGGGCTGGGCATTTTCCCGGGTGCTCTCTCGGGTCCCAGGCGCCCTCTCTCGCCCGGGGAGTGCCCACGCCGTCCCCTGACCCCCGCAGGACGCCTGCATCCCGCCATAAGCGGCCCACCTCCTCCATGGAGCTCGGACACATGGGGCCGGGGTGCGAGCAACTGGCCTACGTGGCGGCAAACCCGCAGACCCCTCCGTCCCGTCCCCACCACCGCGAAGATCCCCCTGTTCTTCCATCCGTAAAGGGGTCCCCCTTTACGGATGGAAGAACAGGGGGGAGGCCCCCAGGAGATGGCTTTTGTCCGAGCAGCGGCTGGGTGGTTTCGGGCCAGGAGGCGGGGGCCGCGCAGGCGCAAGCAGGCCCCCCCACCCCACGAGCATCCCTCCCGGGCAACGGGCCCCCCCCCCCCTCCCCTTGAGATATCAGGCCAGGTTCACAGGGTCCCCGGGCTGCTGTCAGAGTTCAGGGGAAGCCCTCCCTGCCACCCACAGGACCAAGCGTTTTCCCCCGTGGACCACACGTCCCAGCAGCTCTCCCACCCCCGCAGAGGCAGAGTGCCCGGGAAGAACTAGGGACGTGGGGCCGGGAAGAGGGGCCGGGAAGAGGGGCCGGCCACGGTTCCGCGCCAGGTGGAGCGGGTCCGGGCGGGCGGGTCCCTGGTCAACGGACCGGTTCTCCCGTCGGGAGTCGGGCCTGTGCCCCTGCTGGGAGGCCAAGAGCCTTGCTTCGCCTGCAACGCCCCCACCCTGCCACAAGGCGGCAGACTTGGACCCAGCCGCTTCAACCCTCCAGTCTCTGCTGAACCACCCAAAAATGGAGTGTGACCGCTGCGACCTCAGTCCCCCAGAGCTCCAACCCCCACCTCTGTGAGGGAATCGGCGGCCTCCTGTCCTTGGCGTCCGCAAGAGGCATTCACCTGCGGTGAACCTGGGCCTCGGGCGAGCAGGGCCAGGCCCCATGGTAGGAGCCCGGGGAGGCAATGGCAGCCTCTGCGGCCAGGCCTCGGGCTCTCCCCGGGGCTCTCTCGGGGCACGGGCACCGTCTCTCGCCTTGAGAGTGCCCACGCCGTCCCTTGAGCCCCGCGAGACACCTGCTTCCCGTGATGAGAGGCCCGCTGCCTCCGTGGAGCTTGGAACTCTGGGGCCGGGCTGCGGGTCACTGGGCTAAGTGGCTGGAAAGGCGCAGACCCCTCCGTCCCGACCGCCCCACTGCGAAGGACAGGGGGCAGGCCCCCAGGAGATGGCTTTGGTCGAGCCGCGGCTGGCCGGTTTCGGGCCAAGACGCGGGACCCGGCAGGCTCAGGGCAGGCAGCCCCACCAGAAGCCTCCCTCGGGGCAACGGGCCCCACCCTGGACATATCAGGCCTGCTCCACAGGGTCCCTGGGGTCGTGTCCGTGGAACTGGAAGCTCTCCCCGCCACCCGGAGGTCCGTTCCTTTTCCCGTGGACCACACTTGCCAGCCCGTCTCCCACCCCGGCACAGGCAGAGTGCCAGGGAACAACTAGGGACCTGGGGACGGGAAGAGGGGGCCGGCCACGGTTCCGCGCCAGGTGGGGCGGGCCCGGGCGGGCGGGACCCACGCCCAGGGACCCGGTCTCCCGGGGGGTCTCGGGCCTGAGACCTGCCTGCGGGGCTAAGAGTCTTTCTTGGCTCCAACGGGCCCACCCGGCCCCGAGGCGGCAAACTTGCACCGAGACGCTTCTACTCTCTAAAGTCTGGGCTCCACTTCGCCAGAAGGGGCTGTGTCCGCTGCGACCTGGGTCCCACAGAGCTCGAACCCCCCTCCCCGTGAAGGCATCCGCGGCCCGTGGTCCTTGGTGTCCGCAAAAGGCATTCACCTGCGGAGAACCTGGGCCCAGGTGAGCGGGACCAGGCCCCACGGCAGGAGCCTGGGGAGGCCACTGGAGCCACGGGGGCCAGGGCTGGGCATTTTCCCGGGTGCTCTCTCGGGTCCCAGGCGCCCTCTCTCGCCCGGGGAGTGCCCACGCCGTCCCCTGACCCCCGCAGGACGCCTGCATCCCGCCATAAGCGGCCCACCTCCTCCATGGAGCTCGGACACATGGGGCCGGGGTGCGAGCAACTGGCCTACGTGGCGGCAAACCCGCAGACCCCTCCGTCCCGTCCCCACCACCGCGAAGATCCCCCTGTTCTTCCATCCGTAAAGGGGTCCCCCTTTACGGATGGAAGAACAGGGGGGAGGCCCCCAGGAGATGGCTTTTGTCCGAGCAGCGGCTGGGTGGTTTCGGGCCAGGAGGCGGGGCCGCGCAGGCGCAAGCAGGCCCCCCCACCCCACGAGCATCCCTCCCGGGCAACGGGCCCCCCCCCCCCTCCCCTTGAGATATCAGGCCAGGTTCACAGGGTCCCCGGGCTGCTGTCAGAGTTCAGGGAAGCCCTCCCTGCCACCCACAGGACCAAGCGTTTTCCCCCGTGGACCACACGTCCCAGCAGCTCTCCCACCCCCGCAGAGGCAGAGTGCCCGGGAAGAACTAGGGACGTGGGGCCGGGAAGAGGGGCCGGGAAGAGGGGCCGGCCACGGTTCCGCGCCAGGTGGAGCGGGTCCGGGCGGGCGGGTCCCTGGTCAACGGACCGGTTCTCCCGTCGGGAGTCGGGCCTGTGCCCCTGCTGGGAGGCCAAGAGCCTTGCTTCGCCTGCAACGCCCCCACCCTGCCACAAGGCGGCAGACTTGGACCCAGCCGCTTCAACCCTCCAGTCTCTGCTGAACCACCCAAAAATGGAGTGTGACCGCTGCGACCTCAGTCCCCCAGAGCTCCAACCCCCACCTCTGTGAGGGAATCGGCGGCCTCCTGTCCTTGGCGTCCGCAAGAGGCATTCACCTGCGGTGAACCTGGGCCTCGGGCGAGCAGGGCCAGGCCCCATGGTAGGAGCCCGGGGAGGCAATGGCAGCCTCTGCGGCCAGGCCTCGGGCTCTCCCCGGGGCTCTCTCGGGGCACGGGCACCGTCTCTCGCCTTGAGAGTGCCCACGCCGTCCCTTGAGCCCCGCGAGACACCTGCTTCCCGTGATGAGAGGCCCGCTGCCTCCGTGGAGCTTGGAACTCTGGGGCCGGGCTGCGGGTCACTGGGCTAAGTGGCTGGAAAGGCGCAGACCCCTCCGTCCCGACCGCCCCACTGCGAAGGACAGGGGGCAGGCCCCCAGGAGATGGCTTTGGTCGAGCCGCGGCTGGCCGGTTTCGGGCCAAGACGCGGGACCCGGCAGGCTCAGGGCAGGCAGCCCCACCAGAAGCCTCCCTCGGGGCAACGGGCCCCACCCTGGACATATCAGGCCTGCTCCACAGGGTCCCTGGGGTCGTGTCCGTGGAACTGGAAGCTCTCCCCGCCACCCGGAGGTCCGTTCCTTTTCCCGTGGACCACACTTGCCAGCCCGTCTCCCACCCCGGCACAGGCAGAGTGCCAGGGAACAACTAGGGACCTGGGGACGGGAAGAGGGGGCCGGCCACGGTTCCGCGCCAGGTGGGGCGGGCCCGGGCGGGCGGGACCCACGCCCAGGGACCCGGTCTCCCGGGGGGTCTCGGGCCTGAGACCTGCCTGCGGGGCTAAGAGTCTTTCTTGGCTCCAACGGGCCCACCCGGCCCCGAGGCGGCAAACTTGCACCGAGACGCTTCTACTCTCTAAAGTCTGGGCTCCACTTCGCCAGAAGGGGCTGTGTCCGCTGCGACCCGGGTCCCACAGAGCTCGAACCCCCCTCCCCGTGAAGGCATCCGCGGCCCGTGGTCCTTGGTGTCCGCAAAAGGCATTCACCTGCGGAGAACCTGGGCCCAGGTGAGCGGGACCAGGCCCCACGGCAGGAGCCTGGGGAGGCCACTGGAGCCACGGGGGCCAGGGCTGGGCATTTTCCCGGGTGCTCTCTCGGGTCCCAGGCGCCCTCTCTCGCCCGGGGAGTGCCCACGCCGTCCCCTGACCCCCGCAGGACGCCTGCATCCCGCCATAAGCGGCCCACCTCCTCCATGGAGCTCGGACACATGGGGCCGGGGTGCGAGCAACTGGCCTACGTGGCGGCAAACCCGCAGACCCCTCCGTCCCGTCCCCACCACCGCGAAGATCCCCCTGTTCTTCCATCCGTAAAGGGGTCCCCCTTTACGGATGGAAGAACAGGGGGGAGGCCCCCAGGAGATGGCTTTTGTCCGAGCAGCGGCTGGGTGGTTTCGGGCCAGGAGGCGGGGCCGCGCAGGCGCAAGCAGGCCCCCCCACCCCACGAGCATCCCTCCCGGGCAACGGGCCCCCCCCCCCCCTCCCCTTGAGATATCAGGCCAGGTTCACAGGGTCCCCGGGCTGCTGTCAGAGTTCAGGGAAGCCCTCCCTGCCACCCACAGGACCAAGCGTTTTCCCCCGTGGACCACACGTCCCAGCAGCTCTCCCACCCCCGCAGAGGCAGAGTGCCCGGGAAGAACTAGGGACGTGGGGCCGGGAAGAGGGGCCGGGAAGAGGGGCCGGCCACGGTTCCGCGCCAGGTGGAGCGGGTCCGGGCGGGCGGGTCCCTGGTCAACGGACCGGTCCTCCCGTCGGGAGTCGGGCCTGTGCCCCTGCTGGGAGGCCAAGAGCCTTGCTTCGCCTGCAACGCCCCCACCCTGCCACAAGGCGGCAGACTTGGACCCAGCCGCTTCAACCCTCCAGTCTCTGCTGAACCACCCAAAAATGGAGTGTGACCGCTGCGACCTCAGTCCCCCAGAGCTCCAACCCCCACCTCTGTGAGGGAATCGGCGGCCTCCTGTCCTTGGCGTCCGCAAGAGGCATTCACCTGCGGTGAACCTGGGCCTCGGGCGAGCAGGGCCAGGCCCCATGGTAGGAGCCCGGGGAGGCAATGGCAGCCTCTGCGGCCAGGCCTCGGGCTCTCCCCGGGGCTCTCTCGGGGCACGGGCACCGTCTCTCGCCTTGAGAGTGCCCACGCCGTCCCTTGAGCCCCGCGAGACACCTGCTTCCCGTGATGAGAGGCCCGCTGCCTCCGTGGAGCTTGGAACTCTGGGGCCGGGCTGCGGGTCACTGGGCTAAGTGGCTGGAAAGGCGCAGACCCCTCCGTCCCGACCGCCCCACTGCGAAGGACAGGGGGCAGGCCCCCAGGAGATGGCTTTGGTCGAGCCGCGGCTGGCCGGTTTCGGGCCAAGACGCGGGACCCGGCAGGCTCAGGGCAGGCAGCCCCACCAGAAGCCTCCCTCGGGGCAACGGGCCCCACCCTGGACATATCAGGCCTGCTCCACAGGGTCCCTGGGGTCGTGTCCGTGGAACTGGAAGCTCTCCCCGCCACCCGGAGGTCCGTTCCTTTTCCCGTGGACCACACTTGCCAGCCCGTCTCCCACCCCGGCACAGGCAGAGTGCCAGGGAACAACTAGGGACCTGGGGACGGGAAGAGGGGGCCGGCCACGGTTCCGCGCCAGGTGGGGCGGGCCCGGGCGGGCGGGACCCACGCCCAGGGACCCGGTCTCCCGGGGGGTCTCGGGCCTGAGACCTGCCTGCGGGGCTAAGAGTCTTTCTTGGCTCCAACGGGCCCACCCGGCCCCGAGGCGGCAAACTTGCACCGAGACGCTTCTACTCTCTAAAGTCTGGGCTCCACTTCGCCAGAAGGGGCTGTGTCCGCTGCGACCCGGGTCCCACAGAGCTCGAACCCCCCTCCCCGTGAAGGCATCCGCGGCCCGTGGTCCTTGGTGTCCGCAAAAGGCATTCACCTGCGGAGAACCTGGGCCCAGGTGAGCGGGACCAGGCCCCACGGCAGGAGCCTGGGGAGGCCACTGGAGCCACGGGGGCCAGGGCTGGGCATTTTCCCGGGTGCTCTCTCGGGTCCCAGGCGCCCTCTCTCGCCCGGGGAGTGCCCACGCCGTCCCCTGACCCCCGCAGGACGCCTGCATCCCGCCATAAGCGGCCCACCTCCTCCATGGAGCTCGGACACATGGGGCCGGGGTGCGAGCAACTGGCCTACGTGGCGGCAAACCCGCAGACCCCTCCGTCCCGTCCCCACCACCGCGAAGATCCCCCTGTTCTTCCATCCGTAAAGGGGTCCCCCTTTACGGATGGAAGAACAGGGGGGAGGCCCCCAGGAGATGGCTTTTGTCCGAGCAGCGGCTGGGTGGTTTCGGGCCAGGAGGCGGGGCCGCGCAGGCGCAAGCAGGCCCCCCCACCCCACGAGCATCCCTCCCGGGCAACGGGCCCCCCCCCCCCTCCCCTTGAGATATCAGGCCAGGTTCACAGGGTCCCCGGGCTGCTGTCAGAGTTCAGGGAAGCCCTCCCTGCCACCCACAGGACCAAGCGTTTTCCCCCGTGGACCACACGTCCCAGCAGCTCTCCCACCCCCGCAGAGGCAGAGTGCCCGGGAAGAACTAGGGACGTGGGGCCGGGAAGAGGGGCCGGGAAGAGGGGCCGGCCACGGTTCCGCGCCAGGTGGAGCGGGTCCGGGCGGGCGGGTCCCTGGTCAACGGACCGGTTCTCCCGTCGGGAGTCGGGCCTGTGCCCCTGCTGGGAGGCCAAGAGCCTTGCTTCGCCTGCAACGCCCCCACCCTGCCACAAGGCGGCAGACTTGGACCCAGCCGCTTCAACCCTCCAGTCTCTGCTGAACCACCCAAAAATGGAGTGTGACCGCTGCGACCTCAGTCCCCCAGAGCTCCAACCCCCACCTCTGTGAGGGAATCGGCGGCCTCCTGTCCTTGGCGTCCGCAAGAGGCATTCACCTGCGGTGAACCTGGGCCTCGGGCGAGCAGGGCCAGGCCCCATGGTAGGAGCCCGGGGAGGCAATGGCAGCCTCTGCGGCCAGGCCTCGGGCTCTCCCCGGGGCTCTCTCGGGGCACGGGCACCGTCTCTCGCCTTGAGAGTGCCCACGCCGTCCCTTGAGCCCCGCGAGACACCTGCTTCCCGTGATGAGAGGCCCGCTGCCTCCGTGGAGCTTGGAACTCTGGGGCCGGGCTGCGGGTCACTGGGCTAAGTGGCTGGAAAGGCGCAGACCCCTCCGTCCCGACCGCCCCACTGCGAAGGACAGGGGGCAGGCCCCCAGGAGATGGCTTTGGTCGAGCCGCGGCTGGCCGGTTTCGGGCCAAGACGCGGGACCCGGCAGGCTCAGGGCAGGCAGCCCCACCAGAAGCCTCCCTCGGGGCAACGGGCCCCACCCTGGACATATCAGGCCTGCTCCACAGGGTCCCTGGGGTCGTGTCCGTGGAACTGGAAGCTCTCCCCGCCACCCGGAGGTCCGTTCCTTTTCCCGTGGACCACACTTGCCAGCCCGTCTCCCACCCCGGCACAGGCAGAGTGCCAGGGAACAACTAGGGACCTGGGGACGGGAAGAGGGGGCCGGCCACGGTTCCGCGCCAGGTGGGGCGGGCCCGGGCGGGCGGGACCCACGCCCAGGGACCCGGTCTCCCGGGGGGTCTCGGGCCTGAGACCTGCCTGCGGGGCTAAGAGTCTTTCTTGGCTCCAACGGGCCCACCCGGCCCCGAGGCGGCAAACTTGCACCGAGACGCTTCTACTCTCTAAAGTCTGGGCTCAACTTCGCCAGAAGGGACTGTGTCCGCTGCGACCTGGGTCCCACAGAGCTCGAACCCCCCTCCCCGTGAAGGCATCCGCGGCCCGTGGTCCTTGGTGTCCGCAAAAGGCATTCACCTGCGGAGAACCTGGGCCCAGGTGAGCGGGACCAGGCCCCACGGCAGGAGCCTGGGGAGGCCACTGGAGCCACGGGGGCCAGGGCTGGGCATTTTCCCGGGTGCTCTCTCGGGTCCCAGGCGCCCTCTCTCGCCCGGGGAGTGCCCACGCCGTCCCCTGACCCCCGCAGGACGCCTGCATCCCGCCATAAGCGGCCCACCTCCTCCATGGAGCTCGGACACATGGGGCCGGGGTGCGAGCAACTGGCCTACGTGGCGGCAAACCCGCAGACCCCTCCGTCCCGTCCCCACCACCGCGAAGATCCCCCTGTTCTTCCATCCGTAAAGGGGTCCCCCTTTACGGATGGAAGAACAGGGGGGAGGCCCCCAGGAGATGGCTTTTGTCCGAGCAGCGGCTGGGTGGTATCGGGCCAGGAGGCGGGACCGCGCAGGCGCAAGCAGGCCCCCCCACCCCACGAGCATCCCTCCCGGGCAACGGGCCCCCCCCCCCCTCCCCTTGAGATATCAGGCCAGGTTCACAGGGTCCCCGGGCTGCTGTCAGAGTTCAGGGAAGCCCTCCCTGCCACCCACAGGACCAAGCGTTTTCCCCCGTGGACCACACGTCCCAGCAGCTCTCCCACCCCCGCAGAGGCAGAGTGCCCGGGAAGAACTAGGGACGTGGGGCCGGGAAGAGGGGCCGGGAAGAGGGGCCGGCCACGGTTCCGCGCCAGGTGGAGCGGGTCCGGGCGGGCGGATCCCTGGTCAAGGGACCGGTTCTCCCGTCGGGAGTCGGGCCTGTGCCCCTGCTGGGAGGCCAAGAGCCTTGCTTCGCCTGCAACGCCCCCACCCTGCCACAAGGCGGCAGACTTGGACCCAGCCGCTTCAACCCTCCAGTCTCTGCTGAACCACCCAAAAATGGAGTGTGACCGCTGCGACCTCAGTCCCCCAGAGCTCCAACCCCCACCTCTGTGAGGGAATCGGCGGCCTCCTGTCCTTGGCGTCCGCAAGAGGCATTCACCTGCGGTGAACCTGGGCCTCGGGCGAGCAGGGCCAGGCCCCATGGTAGGAGCCCGGGGAGGCAATGGCAGCCTCTGCGGCCAGGCCTCGGGCTCTCCCCGGGGCTCTCTCGGGGCACGGGCACCGTCTCTCGCCTTGAGAGTGCCCACGCCGTCCCTTGAGCCCCGCGAGACACCTGCTTCCCGTGATGAGAGGCCCGCTGCCTCCGTGGAGCTTGGAACTCTGGGGCCGGGCTGCGGGTCACTGGGCTAAGTGGCTGGAAAGGCGCAGACCCCTCCGTCCCGACCGCCCCACTGCGAAGGACAGGGGGCAGGCCCCCAGGAGATGGCTTTGGTCGAGCCGCGGCTGGCCGGTTTCGGGCCAAGACGCGGGACCCGGCAGGCTCAGGGCAGGCAGCCCCACCAGAAGCCTCCCTCGGGGCAACGGGCCCCACCCTGGACATATCAGGCCTGCTCCACAGGGTCCCTGGGGTCGTGTCCGTGGAACTGGAAGCTCTCCCCGCCACCCGGAGGTCCGTTCCTTTTCCCGTGGACCACACTTGCCAGCCCGTCTCCCACCCCGGCACAGGCAGAGTGCCAGGGAACAACTAGGGACCTGGGGACGGGAAGAGGGGGCCGGCCACGGTTCCGCGCCAGGTGGGGCGGGCCCGGGCGGGCGGGACCCACGCCCAGGGACCCGGTCTCCCGGGGGGTCTCGGGCCTGAGACCTGCCTGCGGGGCTAAGAGTCTTTCTTGGCTCCAACGGGCCCACCCGGCCCCGAGGCGGCAAACTTGCACCGAGACTCTTCTACTCTCTAAAGTCTGGGCTCAACTTCGCCAGAAGGGACTGTGTCCGCTGCGACCTGGGTCCCACAGAGCTCGAACCCCCCTCCCCGTGAAGGCATCCGCGGCCCGTGGTCCTTGGTGTCCGCAAAAGGCATTCACCTGCGGAGAACCTGGGCCCAGGTGAGCGGGACCAGGCCCCACGGCAGGAGCCTGGGGAGGCCACTGGAGCCACGGGGGCCAGGGCTGGGCATTTTCCCGGGTGCTCTCTCGGGTCCCAGGCGCCCTCTCTCGCCCGGGGAGTGCCCACGCCGTCCCCTGACCCCCGCAGGACGCCTGCATCCCGCCATAAGCGGCCCACCTCCTCCATGGAGCTCGGACACATGGGGCCGGGGTGCGAGCAACTGGCCTACGTGGCGGCAAACCCGCAGACCCCTCCGTCCCGTCCCCACCACCGCGAAGATCCCCCTGTTCTTCCATCCGTAAAGGGGTCCCCCTTTACGGATGGAAGAACAGGGGGGAGGCCCCCAGGAGATGGCTTTTGTCCGAGCAGCGGCTGGGTGGTTTCGGGCCAGGAGGCGGGGCCGCGCAGGCGCAAGCAGGCCCCCCCACCCCACGAGCATCCCTCCCGGGCAACGGGCCCCCCCCCCCTCCCCTTGAGATATCAGGCCAGGTTCACAGGGTCCCCGGGCTGCTGTCAGAGTTCAGGGAAGCCCTCCCTGCCACCCACAGGACCAAGCGTTTTCCCCCGTGGACCACACGTCCCAGCAGCTCTCCCACCCCCGCAGAGGCAGAGTGCCCGGGAAGAACTAGGGACGTGGGGCCGGGAAGAGGGGCCGGGAAGAGGGGCCGGCCACGGTTCCGCGCCAGGTGGAGCGGGTCCGGGCGGGCGGGTCCCTGGTCAACGGACCGGTTCTCCCGTCGGGAGTCGGGCCTGTGCCCCTGCTGGGAGGCCAAGAGCCTTGCTTCGCCTGCAACGCCCCCACCCTGCCACAAGGCGGCAGACTTGGACCCAGCCGCTTCAACCCTCCAGTCTCTGCTGAACCACCCAAAAATGGAGTGTGACCGCTGCGACCTCAGTCCCCCAGAGCTCCAACCCCCACCTCTGTGAGGGAATCGGCGGCCTCCTGTCCTTGGCGTCCGCAAGAGGCATTCACCTGCGGTGAACCTGGGCCTCGGGCGAGCAGGGCCAGGCCCCATGGTAGGAGCCCGGGGAGGCAATGGCAGCCTCTGCGGCCAGGCCTCGGGCTCTCCCCGGGGCTCTCTCGGGGCACGGGCACCGTCTCTCGCCTTGAGAGTGCCCACGCCGTCCCTTGAGCCCCGCGAGACACCTGCTTCCCGTGATGAGAGGCCCGCTGCCTCCGTGGAGCTTGGAACTCTGGGGCCGGGCTGCGGGTCACTGGGCTAAGTGGCTGGAAAGGCGCAGACCCCTCCGTCCCGACCGCCCCACTGCGAAGGACAGGGGGCAGGCCCCCAGGAGATGGCTTTGGTCGAGCCGCGGCTGGCCGGTTTCGGGCCAAGACGCGGGACCCGGCAGGCTCAGGGCAGGCAGCCCCACCAGAAGCCTCCCTCGGGGCAACGGGCCCCACCCTGGACATATCAGGCCTGCTCCACAGGGTCCCTGGGGTCGTGTCCGTGGAACTGGAAGCTCTCCCCGCCACCCGGAGGTCCGTTCCTTTTCCCGTGGACCACACTTGCCAGCCCGTCTCCCACCCCGGCACAGGCAGAGTGCCAGGGAACAACTAGGGACCTGGGGACGGGAAGAGGGGGCCGGCCACGGTTCCGCGCCAGGTGGGGCGGGCCCGGGCGGGCGGGACCCACGCCCAGGGACCCGGTCTCCCGGGGGGTCTCGGGCCTGAGACCTGCCTGCGGGGCTAAGAGTCTTTCTTGGCTCCAACGGGCCCACCCGGCCCCGAGGCGGCAAACTTGCACCGAGACGCTTCTACTCTCTAAAGTCTGGGCTCAACTTCGCCAGAAGGGACTGTGTCCGCTGCGACCTGGGTCCCACAGAGCTCGAACCCCCCTCCCCGTGAAGGCATCCGCGGCCCGTGGTCCTTGGTGTCCGCAAAAGGCATTCACCTGCGGAGAACCTGGGCCCAGGTGAGCGGGACCAGGCCCCACGGCAGGAGCCTGGGGAGGCCACTGGAGCCACGGCGGCCAGGGCTGGGCATTTTCCCGGGTGCTCTCTCGGGTCCCAGGCGCCCTCTCTCGCCCGGGGAGTGCCCACGCCGTCCCCTGACCCCCGCAGGACGCCTGCATCCCGCCATAAGCGGCCCACCTCCTCCATGGAGCTCGGACACATGGGGCCGGGGTGCGAGCAACTGGCCTACGTGGCGGCAAACCCGCAGACCCCTCCGTCCCGTCCCCACCACCGCGAAGATCCCCCTGTTCTTCCATCCGTAAAGGGGTCCCCCTTTACGGATGGAAGAACAGGGGGGAGGCCCCCAGGAGATGGCTTTTGTCCGAGCAGCGGCTGGGTGGTTTCGGGCCAGGAGGCGGGGCCGCGCAGGCGCAAGCAGGCCCCCCCACCCCACGAGCATCCCTCCCGGGCAACGGGCCCCGCCCCCCTCCCCTTGAGATATCAGGCCAGGTTCACAGGGTCCCCGGGCTGCTGTCAGAGTTCAGGGAAGCCCTCCCTGCCACCCACAGGACCAAGCGTTTTCCCCCGTGGACCACACGTCCCAGCAGCTCTCCCACCCCCGCAGAGGCAGAGTGCCCGGGAAGAACTAGGGACGTGGGGCCGGGAAGAGGGGCCGGGAAGAGGGGCCGGCCACGGTTCCGCGCCAGGTGGAGCGGGTCCGGGCGGGCGGGTCCCTGGTCAACGGACCGGTTCTCCCGTCGGGAGTCGGGCCTGTGCCCCTGCTGGGAGGCCAAGAGCCTTGCTTCGCCTGCAACGCCCCCACCCTGCCACAAGGCGGCAGACTTGGACCCAGCCGCTTCAACCCTCCAGTCTCTGCTGAACCACCCAAAAATGGAGTGTGACCGCTGCGACCTCAGTCCCCCAGAGCTCCAACCCCCACCTCTGTGAGGGAATCGGCGGCCTCCTGTCCTTGGCGTCCGCAAGAGGCATTCACCTGCGGTGAACCTGGGCCTCGGGCGAGCAGGGCCAGGCCCCATGGTAGGAGCCCGGGGAGGCAATGGCAGCCTCTGCGGCCAGGCCTCGGGCTCTCCCCGGGGCTCTCTCGGGGCACGGGCACCGTCTCTCGCCTTGAGAGTGCCCACGCCATCCCTTGAGCCCCGCGAGACACCTGCTTCCCGTGATGAGAGGCCCGCTGCCTCCGTGGAGCTTGGAACTCTGGGGCCGGGCTGCGGGTCACTGGGCTAAGTGGCTGGAAAGGCGCAGACCCCTCCGTCCCGACCGCCCCACTGCGAAGGACAGGGGGCAGGCCCCCAGGAGATGGCTTTGGTCGAGCCGCGGCTGGCCGGTTTCGGGCCAAGACGCGGGACCCGGCAGGCTCAGGGCAGGCAGCCCCACCAGAAGCCTCCCTCGGGGCAACGGGCCCCACCCTGGACATATCAGGCCTGCTCCACAGGGTCCCTGGGGTCGTGTCCGTGGAACTGGAAGCTCTCCCCGCCACCCGGAGGTCCGTTCCTTTTCCCGTGGACCACACTTGCCAGCCCGTCTCCCACCCCGGCACAGGCAGAGTGCCAGGGAACAACTAGGGACCTGGGGACGGGAAGAGGGGGGCCGGCCACGGTTCCGCGCCAGGTGGGGCGGGCCCGGGCGGGCGGGACCCACGCCCAGGGACCCGGTCTCCCGGGGGGTCTCGGGCCTGAGACCTGCCTGCGGGGCTAAGAGTCTTTCTTGGCTCCAACGGGCCCACCCGGCCCCGAGGCGGCAAACTTGCACCGAGACTCTTCTACTCTCTAAAGTCTGGGCTCAACTTCGCCAGAAGGGACTGTGTCCGCTGCGACCTGGGTCCCACAGAGCTCGAACCCCCCTCCCCGTGAAGGCATCCGCGGCCCGTGGTCCTTGGTGTCCGCAAAAGGCATTCACCTGCGGAGAACCTGGGCCCAGGTGAGCGGGACCAGGCCCCACGGCAGGAGCCTGGGGAGGCCACTGGAGCCACGGGGGCCAGGGCTGGGCATTTTCCCGGGTGCTCTCTCGGGTCCCAGGCGCCCTCTCTCGCCCGGGGAGTGCCCACGCCGTCCCCTGACCCCCGCAGGACGCCTGCATCCCGCCATAAGCGGCCCACCTCCTCCATGGAGCTCGGACACATGGGGCCGGGGTGCGAGCAACTGGCCTACGTGGCGGCAAACCCGCAGACCCCTCCGTCCCGTCCCCACCACCGCGAAGATCCCCCTGTTCTTCCATCCGTAAAGGGGTCCCCCTTTACGGATGGAAGAACAGGGGGGAGGCCCCCAGGAGATGGCTTTTGTCCGAGCAGCGGCTGGGTGGTTTCGGGCCAGGAGGCGGGGCCGCGCAGGCGCAAGCAGGCCCCCCCACCCCACGAGCATCCCTCCCGGGCAACGGGCCCCCCCCCCCCTCCCCTTGAGATATCAGGCCAGGTTCACAGGGTCCCCGGGCTGCTGTCAGAGTTCAGGGAAGCCCTCCCTGCCACCCACAGGACCAAGCGTTTTCCCCCGTGGACCACACGTCCCAGCAGCTCTCCCACCCCCGCAGAGGCAGAGTGCCCGGGAAGAACTAGGGACGTGGGGCCGGGAAGAGGGGCCGGGAAGAGGGGCCGGCCACGGTTCCGCGCCAGGTGGAGCGGGTCCGGGCGGGCGGGTCCCTGGTCAACGGACCGGTTCTCCCGTCGGGAGTCGGGCCTGTGCCCCTGCTGGGAGGCCAAGAGCCTTGCTTCGCCTGCAACGCCCCCACCCTGCCACAAGGCGGCAGACTTGGACCCAGCCGCTTCAACCCTCCAGTCTCTGCTGAACCACCCAAAAATGGAGTGTGACCGCTGCGACCTCAGTCCCCCAGAGCTCCAACCCCCACCTCTGTGAGGGAATCGGCGGCCTCCTGTCCTTGGCGTCCGCAAGAGGCATTCACCTGCGGTGAACCTGGGCCTCGGGCGAGCAGGGCCAGGCCCCATGGTAGGAGCCCGGGGAGGCAATGGCAGCCTCTGCGGCCAGGCCTCGGGCTCTCCCCGGGGCTCTCTCGGGGCACGGGCACCGTCTCTCGCCTTGAGAGTGCCCACGCCGTCCCTTGAGCCCCGCGAGACACCTGCTTCCCGTGATGAGAGGCCCGCTGCCTCCGTGGAGCTTGGAACTCTGGGGCCGGGCTGCGGGTCACTGGGCTAAGTGGCTGGAAAGGCGCAGACCCCTCCGTCCCGACCGCCCCACTGCGAAGGACAGGGGGCAGGCCCCCAGGAGATGGCTTTGGTCGAGCCGCGGCTGGCCGGTTTCGGGCCAAGACGCGGGACCCGGCAGGCTCAGGGCAGGCAGCCCCACCAGAAGCCTCCCTCGGGGCAACGGGCCCCACCCTGGACATATCAGGCCTGCTCCACAGGGTCCCTGGGGTCGTGTCCGTGGAACTGGAAGCTCTCCCCGCCACCCGGAGGTCCGTTCCTTTTCCCGTGGACCACACTTGCCAGCCCGTCTCCCACCCCGGCACAGGCAGAGTGCCAGGGAACAACTAGGGACCTGGGGACGGGAAGAGGGGGCCGGCCACGGTTCCGCGCCAGGTGGGGCGGGCCCGGGCGGGCGGGACCCACGCCCAGGGACCCGGTCTCCCGGGGGGTCTCGGGCCTGAGACCTGCCTGCGGGGCTAAGAGTCTTTCTTGGCTCCAACGGGCCCACCCGGCCCCGAGGCGGCAAACTTGCACCGAGACGCTTCTACTCTCTAAAGTCTGGGCTCAACTTCGCCAGAAGGGACTGTGTCCGCTGCGACCTGGGTCCCACAGAGCTCGAACCCCCCTCCCCGTGAAGGCATCCGCGGCCCGTGGTCCTTGGTGTCCGCAAAAGGCATTCACCTGCGGAGAACCTGGGCCCAGGTGAGCGGGACCAGGCCCCACGGCAGGAGCCTGGGGAGGCCACTGGAGCCACGGCGGCCAGGGCTGGGCATTTTCCCGGGTGCTCTCTCGGGTCCCAGGCGCCCTCTCTCGCCCGGGGAGTGCCCACGCCGTCCCCTGACCCCCGCAGGACGCCTGCATCCCGCCATAAGCGGCCCACCTCCTCCATGGAGCTCGGACACATGGGGCCGGGGTGCGAGCAACTGGCCTACGTGGCGGCAAACCCGCAGACCCCTCCGTCCCGTCCCCACCACCGCGAAGATCCCCCTGTTCTTCCATCCGTAAAGGGGTCCCCCTTTACGGATGGAAGAACAGGGGGGAGGCCCCCAGGAGATGGCTTTTGTCCGAGCAGCGGCTGGGTGGTTTCGGGCCAGGAGGCGGGGCCGCGCAGGCGCAAGCAGGCCCCCCCACCCCACGAGCATCCCTCCCGGGCAACGGGCCCCGCCCCCCTCCCCTTGAGATATCAGGCCAGGTTCACAGGGTCCCCGGGCTGCTGTCAGAGTTCAGGGAAGCCCTCCCTGCCACCCACAGGACCAAGCGTTTTCCCCCGTGGACCACACGTCCCAGCAGCTCTCCCACCCCCGCAGAGGCAGAGTGCCCGGGAAGAACTAGGGACGTGGGGCCGGGAAGAGGGGCCGGGAAGAGGGGCCGGCCACGGTTCCGCGCCAGGTGGAGCGGGTCCGGGCGGGCGGGTCCCTGGTCAACGGACCGGTTCTCCCGTCGGGAGTCGGGCCTGTGCCCCTGCTGGGAGGCCAAGAGCCTTGCTTCGCCTGCAACGCCCCCACCCTGCCACAAGGCGGCAGACTTGGACCCAGCCGCTTCAACCCTCCAGTCTCTGCTGAACCACCCAAAAATGGAGTGTGACCGCTGCGACCTCAGTCCCCCAGAGCTCCAACCCCCACCTCTGTGAGGGAATCGGCGGCCTCCTGTCCTTGGCGTCCGCAAGAGGCATTCACCTGCGGTGAACCTGGGCCTCGGGCGAGCAGGGCCAGGCCCCATGGTAGGAGCCCGGGGAGGCAATGGCAGCCTCTGCGGCCAGGCCTCGGGCTCTCCCCGGGGCTCTCTCGGGGCACGGGCACCGTCTCTCGCCTTGAGAGTGCCCACGCCGTCCCTTGAGCCCCGCGAGACACCTGCTTCCCGTGATGAGAGGCCCGCTGCCTCCGTGGAGCTTGGAACTCTGGGGCCGGTCTGCGGGTCACTGGGCTAAGTGGCTGGAAAGGCGCAGACCCCTCCGTCCCGACCGCCCCACTGCGAAGGACAGGGGGCAGGCCCCCAGGAGATGGCTTTGGTCGAGCCGCGGCTGGCCGGTTTCGGGCCAAGACGCGGGACCCGGCAGGCTCAGGGCAGGCAGCCCCACCAGAAGCCTCCCTCGGGGCAACGGGCCCCACCCTGGACATATCAGGCCTGCTCCACAGGGTCCCTGGGGTCGTGTCCGTGGAACTGGAAGCTCTCCCCGCCACCCGGAGGTCCGTTCCTTTTCCCGTGGACCACACTTGCCAGCCCGTCTCCCACCCCGGCACAGGCAGAGTGCCAGGGAACAACTAGGGACCTGGGGACGGGAAGAGGGGGCCGGCCACGGTTCCGCGCCAGGTGGGGCGGGCCCGGGCGGGCGGGACCCACGCCCAGGGACCCGGTCTCCCGGGGGGTCTCGGGCCTGAGACCTGCCTGCGGGGCTAAGAGTCTTTCTTGGCTCCAACGGGCCCACCCGGCCCCGAGGCGGCAAACTTGCACCGAGACGCTTCTACTCTCTAAAGTCTGGGCTCAACTTCGCCAGAAGGGACTGTGTCCGCTGCGACCTGGGTCCCACAGAGCTCGAACCCCCCTCCCCGTGAAGGCATCCGCGGCCCGTGGTCCTTGGTGTCCGCAAAAGGCATTCACCTGCGGAGAACCTGGGCCCAGGTGAGCGGGACCAGGCCCCACGGCAGGAGCCAGGGGAGGCCACTGGAGCCACGGGGGCCAGGGCTGGGCATTTTCCCGGGTGCTCTCTCGGGTCCCAGGCGCCCTCTCTCGCCCGGGGAGTGCCCACGCCGTCCCCTGACCCCCGCAGGACGCCTGCATCCCGCCATAAGCGGCCCACCTCCTCCATGGAGCTCGGACACATGGGGCCGGGGTGCGAGCAACTGGCCTACGTGGCGGCAAACCCGCAGACCCCTCCGTCCCGTCCCCACCACCGCGAAGATCCCCCTGTTCTTCCATCCGTAAAGGGGTCCCCCTTTACGGATGGAAGAACAGGGGGGAGGCCCCCAGGAGATGGCTTTTGTCCGAGCAGCGGCTGGGTGGTTTCGGGCCAGGAGGCGGGGCCGCGCAGGCGCAAGCAGGCCCCCCCACCCCACGAGCATCCCTCCCGGGCAACGGGCCCCCCCCCCCCTCCCCTTGAGATATCAGGCCAGGTTCACAGGGTCCCCGGGCTGCTGTCAGAGTTCAGGGAAGCCCTCCCTGCCACCCACAGGACCAAGCGTTTTCCCCCGTGGACCACACGTCCCAGCAGCTCTCCCACCCCCGCAGAGGCAGAGTGCCCGGGAAGAACTAGGGACGTGGGGCCGGGAAGAGGGGCCGGGAATAGGGGCCGGCCACGGTTCCGCGCCAGGTGGAGCGGGTCCGGGCGGGCGGGTCCCTGGTCAACGGACCGGTTCTCCCGTCGGGAGTCGGGCCTGTGCCCCTGCTGGGAGGCCAAGAGCCTTGCTTCGCCTGCAACGCCCCCACCCTGCCACAAGGCGGCAGACTTGGACCCAGCCGCTTCAACCCTCCAGTCTCTGCTGAACCACCCAAAAATGGAGTGTGACCGCTGCGACCTCAGTCCCCCAGAGCTCCAACCCCCACCTCTGTGAGGGAATCGGCGGCCTCCTGTCCTTGGCGTCCGCAAGAGGCATTCACCTGCGGTGAACCTGGGCCTCGGGCGAGCAGGGCCAGGCCCCATGGTAGGAGCCCGGGGAGGCAATGGCAGCCTCTGCGGCCAGGCCTCGGGCTCTCCCCGGGGCTCTCTCGGGGCACGGGCACCGTCTCTCGCCTTGAGAGTGCCCACGCCGTCCCTTGAGCCCCGCGAGACACCTGCTTCCCGTGATGAGAGGCCCGCTGCCTCCGTGGAGCTTGGAACTCTGGGGCCGGGCTGCGGGTCACTGGGCTAAGTGGCTGGAAAGGCGCAGACCCCTCCGTCCCGACCGCCCCACTGCGAAGGACAGGGGGCAGGCCCCCAGGAGATGGCTTTGGTCGAGCCGCGGCTGGCCGGTTTCGGGCCAAGACGCGGGACCCGGCAGGCTCAGGGCAGGCAGCCCCACCAGAAGCCTCCCTCGGGGCAACGGGCCCCACCCTGGACATATCAGGCCTGCTCCACAGGGTCCCTGGGGTCGTGTCCGTGGAACTGGAAGCTCTCCCCGCCACCCGGAGGTCCGTTCCTTTTCCCGTGGACCACACTTGCCAGCCCGTCTCCCACCCCGGCACAGGCAGAGTGCCAGGGAACAACTAGGGACCTGGGGACGGGAAGAGGGGGCCGGCCACGGTTCCGCGCCAGGTGGGGCGGGCCCGGGCGGGCGGGACCCACGCCCAGGGACCCGGTCTCCCGGGGGGTCTCGGGCCTGAGACCTGCCTGCGGGGCTAAGAGTCTTTCTTGGCTCCAACGGGCCCACCCGGCCCCGAGGCGGCAAACTTGCACCGAGACGCTTCTACTCTCTAAAGTCTGGGCTCAACTTCGCCAGAAGGGACTGTGTCCGCTGCGACCTGGGTCCCACAGAGCTCGAACCCCCCTCCCCGTGAAGGCATCCGCGGCCCGTGGTCCTTGGTGTCCGCAAAAGGCATTCACCTGCGGAGAACCTGGGCCCAGGTGAGCGGGACCAGGCCCCACGGCAGGAGCCTGGGGAGGCCACTGGAGCCACGGGGGCCAGGGCTGGGCATTTTCCCGGGTGCTCTCTCGGGTCCCAGGCGCCCTCTCTCGCCCGGGGAGTGCCCACGCCGTCCCCTGACCCCCGCAGGACGCCTGCATCCCGCCATAAGCGGCCCACCTCCTCCATGGAGCTCGGACACATGGGGCCGGGGTGCGAGCAACTGGCCTACGTGGCGGCAAACCCGCAGACCCCTCCGTCCCGTCCCCACCACCGCGAAGATCCCCCTGTTCTTCCATCCGTAAAGGGGTCCCCCTTTACGGATGGAAGAACAGGGGGGAGGCCCCCAGGAGATGGCTTTTGTCCGAGCAGCGGCTGGGTGGTTTCGGGCCAGGAGGCGGGGCCGCGCAGGCGCAAGCAGGCCCCCCCACCCCACGAGCATCCCTCCCGGGCAACGGGCCCCCCCCCCCCCTCCCCTTGAGATATCAGGCCAGGTTCACAGGGTCCCCGGGCTGCTGTCAGAGTTCAGGGAAGCCCTCCCTGCCACCCACAGGACCAAGTGTTTTCCCCCGTGGACCACACGTCCCAGCAGCTCTCCCACCCCCGCAGAGGCAGAGTGCCCGGGAAGAACTAGGGACGTGGGGCCGGGAAGAGGGGCCGGGAAGAGGGGCCGGCCACGGTTCCGCGCCAGGTGGAGCGGGTCCGGGCGGGCGGGTCCCTGGTCAACGGACCGGTTCTCCCGTCGGGAGTCGGGCCTGTGCCCCTGCTGGGAGGCCAAGAGCCTTGCTTCGCCTGCAACGCCCCCACCCTGCCACAAGGCGGCAGACTTGGACCCAGCCGCTTCAACCCTCCAGTCTCTGCTGAACCACCCAAAAATGGAGTGTGACCGCTGCGACCTCAGTCCCCCAGAGCTCCAACCCCCACCTCTGTGAGGGAATCGGCGGCCTCCTGTCCTTGGCGTCCGCAAGAGGCATTCACCTGCGGTGAACCTGGGCCTCGGGCGAGCAGGGCCAGGCCCCATGGTAGGAGCCCGGGGAGGCAATGGCAGCCTCTGCGGCCAGGCCTCGGGCTCTCCCCGGGGCTCTCTCGGGGCACGGGCACCGTCTCTCGCCTTGAGAGTGCCCACGCCGTCCCTTGAGCCCCGCGAGACACCTGCTTCCCGTGATGAGAGGCCCGCTGCCTCCGTGGAGCTTGGAACTCTGGGGCCGGGCTGCGGGTCACTGGGCTAAGTGGCTGGAAAGGCGCAGACCCCTCCGTCCCGACCGCCCCACTGCGAAGGACAGGGGGCAGGCCCCCAGGAGATGGCTTTGGTCGAGCCGCGGCTGGCCGGTTTCGGGCCAAGACGCGGGACCCGGCAGGCTCAGGGCAGGCAGCCCCACCAGAAGCCTCCCTCGGGGCAACGGGCCCCACCCTGGACATATCAGGCCTGCTCCACAGGGTCCCTGGGGTCGTGTCCGTGGAACTGGAAGCTCTCCCCGCCACCCGGAGGTCCGTTCCTTTTCCCGTGGACCACACTTGCCAGCCCGTCTCCCACCCCGGCACAGGCAGAGTGCCAGGGAACAACTAGGGACCTGGGGACGGGAAGAGGGGGCCGGCCACGGTTCCGCGCCAGGTGGGGCGGGCCCGGGCGGGCGGGACCCACGCCCAGGGACCCGGTCTCCCGGGGGGTCTCGGGCCTGAGACCTGCCTGCGGGGCTAAGAGTCTTTCTTGGCTCCAACGGGCCCACCCGGCCCCGAGGCGGCAAACTTGCACCGAGACGCTTCTACTCTCTAAAGTCTGGGCTCAACTTCGCCAGAAGGGGCTGTGTCCGCTGCGACCTGGGTCCCACAGAGCTCGAACCCCCCTCCCCGTGAAGGCATCCGCGGCCCGTGGTCCTTGGTGTCCGCAAAAGGCATTCACCTGCGGAGAACCTGGGCCCAGGTGAGCGGGACCAGGCCCCACGGCAGGAGCCTGGGGAGGCCACTGGAGCCACGGGGGCCAGGGCTGGGCATTTTCCCGGGTGCTCTCTCGGGTCCCAGGCGCCCTCTCTCGCCCGGGGAGTGCCCACGCCGTCCCCTGACCCCCGCAGGACGCCTGCATCCCGCCATAAGCGGCCCACCTCCTCCATGGAGCTCGGACACATGGGGCCGGGGTGCGAGCAACTGGCCTACGTGGCGGCAAACCCGCAGACCCCTCCGTCCCGTCCCCACCACCGCGAAGATCCCCCTGTTCTTCCATCCGTAAAGGGGTCCCCCTTTACGGATGGAAGAACAGGGGGGAGGCCCCCAGGAGATGGCTTTTGTCCGAGCAGCGGCTGGGTGGTTTCGGGCCAGGAGGCGGGGCCGCGCAGGCGCAAGCAGGCCCCCCCACCCCACGAGCATCCCTCCCGGGCAACGGGCCCCCCCCCCCCCTCCCCTTGAGATATCAGGCCAGGTTCACAGGGTCCCCGGGCTGCTGTCAGAGTTAAGGGAAGCCCTCCCTGCCACCCACAGGACCAAGCGTTTTCCCCCGTGGACCACACGTCCCAGCAGCTCTCCCACCCCCGCAGAGGCAGAGTGCCCGGGAAGAACTAGGGACGTGGGGCCGGGAAGAGGGGCCGGGAAGAGGGGCCGGCCACGGTTCCGCGCCAGGTGGAGCGGGTCCGGGCGGGCGGGTCCCTGGTCAACGGACCGGTTCTCCCGTCGGGAGTCGGGCCTGTGCCCCTGCTGGGAGGCCAAGAGCCTTGCTTCGCCTGCAACGCCCCCACCCTGCCACAAGGCGGCAGACTTGGACCCAGCCGCTTCAACCCTCCAGTCTCTGCTGAACCACCCAAAAATGGAGTGTGACCGCTGCGACCTCAGTCCCCCAGAGCTCCAACCCCCACCTCTGTGAGGGAATCGGCGGCCTCCTGTCCTTGGCGTCCGCAAGAGGCATTCACCTGCGGTGAACCTGGGCCTCGGGCGAGCAGGGCCAGGCCCCATGGTAGGAGCCCGGGGAGGCAATGGCAGCCTCTGCGGCCAGGCCTCGGGCTCTCCCCGGGGCTCTCTCGGGGCACGGGCACCGTCTCTCGCCTTGAGAGTGCCCACGCCGTCCCTTGAGCCCCGCGAGACACCTGCTTCCCGTGATGAGAGGCCCGCTGCCTCCGTGGAGCTTGGAACTCTGGGGCCGGGCTGCGGGTCACTGGGCTAAGTGGCTGGAAAGGCGCAGACCCCTCCGTCCCGACCGCCCCACTGCGAAGGACAGGGGGCAGGCCCCCAGGAGATGGCTTTGGTCGAGCCGCGGCTGGCCGGTTTCGGGCCAAGACGCGGGACCCGGCAGGCTCAGGGCAGGCAGCCCCACCAGAAGCCTCCCTCGGGGCAACGGGCCCCACCCTGGACATATCAGGCCTGCTCCACAGGGTCCCTGGGGTCGTGTCCGTGGAACTGGAAGCTCTCCCCGCCACCCGGAGGTCCGTTCCTTTTCCCGTGGACCACACTTGCCAGCCCGTCTCCCACCCCGGCACAGGCAGAGTGCCAGGGAACAACTAGGGACCTGGGGACGGGAAGAGGGGGCCGGCCACGGTTCCGCGCCAGGTGGGGCGGGCCCGGGCGGGCGGGACCCACGCCCAGGGACCCGGTCTCCCGGGGGGTCTCGGGCCTGAGACCTGCCTGCGGGGCTAAGAGTCTTTCTTGGCTCCAACGGGCCCACCCGGCCCCGAGGCGGCAAACTTGCACCGAGACGCTTCTACTCTCTAAAGTCTGGGCTCCACTTCGCCAGAAGGGGCTGTGTCCGCTGCGACCCGGGTCCCACAGAGCTCGAACCCCCCTCCCCGTGAAGGCATCCGCGGCCTGTGGTCCTTGGTGTCCGCAAAAGGCATTCACCTGCGGAGAACCTGGGCCCAGGTGAGCGGGACCAGGCCCCACGGCAGGAGCCTGGGGAGGCCACTGGAGCCACGGGGGCCAGGGCTGGGCATTTTCCCGGGTGCTCTCTCGGGTCCCAGGCGCCCTCTCTCGCCCGGGGAGTGCCCACGCCGTCCCCTGACCCCCGCAGGACGCCTGCATCCCGCCATAAGCGGCCCACCTCCTCCATGGAGCTCGGACACATGGGGCCGGGGTGCGAGCAACTGGCCTACGTGGCGGCAAACCCGCAGACCCCTCCGTCCCGTCCCCACCACCGCGAAGATCCCCCTGTTCTTCCATCCGTAAAGGGGTCCCCCTTTACGGATGGAAGAACAGGGGGGAGGCCCCCAGGAGATGGCTTTTGTCCGAGCAGCGGCTGGGTGGTTTCGGGCCAGGAGGCGGGGCCGCGCAGGCGCAAGCAGGCCCCCCCACCCCACGAGCATCCCTCCCGGGCAACGGGCCCCCCCCCCCTCCCCTTGAGATATCAGGCCAGGTTCACAGGGTCCCCGGGCTGCTGTCAGAGTTCAGGGAAGCCCTCCCTGCCACCCACAGGACCAAGCGTTTTCCCCCGTGGACCACACGTCCCAGCAGCTCTCCCACCCCCGCAGAGGCAGAGTGCCCGGGAAGAACTAGGGACGTGGGGCCGGGAAGAGGGGCCGGGAAGAGGGGCCGGCCACGGTTCCGCGCCAGGTGGAGCGGGTCCGGGCGGGCGGGTCCCTGGTCAACGGACCGGTTCTCCCGTCGGGAGTCGGGCCTGTGCCCCTGCTGGGAGGCCAAGAGCCTTGCTTCGCCTGCAACGCCCCCACCCTGCCACAAGGCGGCAGACTTGGACCCAGCCGCTTCAACCCTCCAGTCTCTGCTGAACCACCCAAAAATGGAGTGTGACCGCTGCGACCTCAGTCCCCCAGAGCTCCAACCCCCACCTCTGTGAGGGAATCGGCGGCCTCCTGTCCTTGGCGTCCGCAAGAGGCATTCACCTGCGGTGAACCTGGGCCTCGGGCGAGCAGGGCCAGGCCCCATGGTAGGAGCCCGGGGAGGCAATGGCAGCCTCTGCGGCCAGGCCTCGGGCTCTCCCCGGGGCTCTCTCGGGGCACGGGCACCGTCTCTCGCCTTGAGAGTGCCCACGCCGTCCCTTGAGCCCCGCGAGACACCTGCTTCCCGTGATGAGAGGCCCGCTGCCTCCGTGGAGCTTGGAACTCTGGGGCCGGGCTGCGGGTCACTGGGCTAAGTGGCTGGAAAGGCGCAGACCCCTCCGTCCCGACCGCCCCACTGCGAAGGACAGGGGGCAGGCCCCCAGGAGATGGCTTTGGTCGAGCCGCGGCTGGCCGGTTTCGGGCCAAGACGCGGGACCCGGCAGGCTCAGGGCAGGCAGCCCCACCAGAAGCCTCACTCGGGGCAACGGGCCCCACCCTGGACATATCAGGCCTGCTCCACAGGGTCCCTGGGGTCGTGTCCGTGGAACTGGAAGCTCTCCCCGCCACCCGGAGGTCCGTTCCTTTTCCCGTGGACCACACTTGCCAGCCCGTCTCCCACCCCGGCACAGGCAGAGTGCCAGGGAACAACTAGGGACCTGGGGACGGGAAGAGGGGGCCGGCCACGGTTCCGCGCCAGGTGGGGCGGGCCCGGGCGGGCGGGACCCACGCCCAGGGACCCGGTCTCCCGGGGGGTCTCGGGCCTGAGACCTGCCTGCGGGGCTAAGAGTCTTTCTTGGCTCCAACGGGCCCACCCGGCCCCGAGGCGGCAAACTTGCACCGAGACGCTTCTACTCTCTAAAGTCTGGGCTCAACTTCGCCAGAAGGGACTGTGTCCGCTGCGACCTGGGTCCCACAGAGCTCGAACCCCCCTCCCCGTGAAGGCATCCGCGGCCCGTGGTCCTTGGTGTCCGCAAAAGGCATTCACCTGCGGAGAACCTGGGCCCAGGTGAGCGGGACCAGGCCCCACGGCAGGAGCCTGGGGAGGCCACTGGAGCCACGGGGGCCAGGGCTGGGCATTTTCCCGGGTGCTCTCTCGGGTCCCAGGCGCCCTCTCTCGCCCGGGGAGTGCCCACGCCGTCCCCTGACCCCCGCAGGACGCCTGCATCCCGCCATAAGCGGCCCACCTCCTCCATGGAGCTCGGACACATGGGGCCGGGGTGCGAGCAACTGGCCTACGTGGCGGCAAACCCGCAGACCCCTCCGTCCCGTCCCCACCACCGCGAAGATCCCCCTGTTCTTCCATCCGTAAAGGGGTCCCCCTTTACGGATGGAAGAACAGGGGGGAGGCCCCCAGGAGATGGCTTTTGTCCGAGCAGCGGCTGAGTGGTTTCGGGCCAGGAGGCGGGGCCGCGCAGGCGCAAGCAGGCCCCCCCACCCCACGAGCATCCCTCCCGGGCAACGGGCCCCCCCCCCCCTCCCCTTGAGATATCAGGCCAGGTTCACAGGGTCCCCGGGCTGCTGTCAGAGTTAAGGGAAGCCCTCCCTGCCACCCACAGGACCAAGCGTTTTCCCCCGTGGACCACACGTCCCAGCAGCTCTCCCACCCCCGCAGAGGCAGAGTGCCCGGGAAGAACTAGGGACGTGGGGCCGGGAAGAGGGGCCGGGAAGAGGGGCCGGCCACGGTTCCGCGCCAGGTGGAGCGGGTCCGGGCGGGCGGGTCCCTGGTCAACGGACCGGTTCTCCCGTCGGGAGTCGGGCCTGTGCCCCTGCTGGGAGGCCAAGAGCCTTGCTTCGCCTGCAACGCCCCCACCCTGCCACAAGGCGGCAGACTTGGACCCAGCCGCTTCAACCCTCCAGTCTCTGCTGAACCACCCAAAAATGGAGTGTGACCGCTGCGACCTCAGTCCCCCAGAGCTCCAACCCCCACCTCTGTGAGGGAATCGGCGGCCTCCTGTCCTTGGCGTCCGCAAGAGGCATTCACCTGCGGTGAACCTGGGCCTCGGGCGAGCAGGGCCAGGCCCCATGGTAGGAGCCCGGGGAGGCAATGGCAGCCTCTGCGGCCAGGCCTCGGGCTCTCCCCGGGGCTCTCTCGGGGCACGGGCACCGTCTCTCGCCTTGAGAGTGCCCACGCCGTCCCTTGAGCCCCGCGAGACACCTGCTTCCCGTGATGAGAGGCCCGCTGCCTCCGTGGAGCTTGGAACTCTGGGGCCGGGCTGCGGGTCACTGGGCTAAGTGGCTGGAAAGGCGCAGACCCCTCCGTCCCGACCGCCCCACTGCGAAGGACAGGGGGCAGGCCCCCAGGAGATGGCTTTGGTCGAGCCGCGGCTGGCCGGTTTCGGGCCAAGACGCGGGACCCGGCAGGCTCAGGGCAGGCAGCCCCACCAGAAGCCTCCCTCGGGGCAACGGGCCCCACCCTGGACATATCAGGCCTGCTCCACAGGGTCCCTGGGGTCGTGTCCGTGGAACTGGAAGCTCTCCCCGCCACCCGGAGGTCCGTTCCTTTTCCCGTGGACCACACTTGCCAGCCCGTCTCCCACCCCGGCACAGGCAGAGTGCCAGGGAACAACTAGGGACCTGGGGACGGGAAGAGGGGGCCGGCCACGGTTCCGCGCCAGGTGGGGCGGGCCCGGGCGGGCGGGACCCACGCCCAGGGACCCGGTCTCCCGGGGGGTCTCGGGCCTGAGACCTGCCTGCGGGGCTAAGAGTCTTTCTTGGCTCCAACGGGCCCACCCGGCCCCGAGGCGGCAAACTTGCACCGAGACGCTTCTACTCTCTAAAGTCTGGGCTCCACTTCGCCAGAAGGGGCTGTGTCCGCTGCGACCCGGGTCCCACAGAGCTCGAACCCCCCTCCCCGTGAAGGCATCCGCGGCCTGTGGTCCTTGGTGTCCGCAAAAGGCATTCACCTGCGGAGAACCTGGGCCCAGGTGAGCGGGACCAGGCCCCACGGCAGGAGCCTGGGGAGGCCACTGGAGCCACGGGGGCCAGGGCTGGGCATTTTCCCGGGTGCTCTCTCGGGTCCCAGGCGCCCTCTCTCGCCCGGGGAGTGCCCACGCCGTCCCCTGACCCCCGCAGGACGCCTGCATCCCGCCATAAGCGGCCCACCTCCTCCATGGAGCTCGGACACATGGGGCCGGGGTGCGAGCAACTGGCCTACGTGGCGGCAAACCCGCAGACCCCTCCGTCCCGTCCCCACCACCGCGAAGATCCCCCTGTTCTTCCATCCGTAAAGGGGTCCCCCTTTACGGATGGAAGAACAGGGGGGAGGCCCCCAGGAGATGGCTTTTGTCCGAGCAGCGGCTGGGTGGTTTCGGGCCAGGAGGCGGGGCCGCGCAGGCGCAAGCAGGCCCCCCCACCCCACGAGCATCCCTCCCGGGCAACGGGCCCCCCCCCCCTCCCCTTGAGATATCAGGCCAGGTTCACAGGGTCCCCGGGCTGCTGTCAGAGTTCAGGGAAGCCCTCCCTGCCACCCACAGGACCAAGCGTTTTCCCCCGTGGACCACACGTCCCAGCAGCTCTCCCACCCCCGCAGAGGCAGAGTGCCCGGGAAGAACTAGGGACGTGGGGCCGGGAAGAGGGGCCGGGAAGAGGGGCCGGCCACGGTTCCGCGCCAGGTGGAGCGGGTCCGGGCGGGCGGGTCCCTGGTCAACGGACCGGTTCTCCCGTCGGGAGTCGGGCCTGTGCCCCTGCTGGGAGGCCAAGAGCCTTGCTTCGCCTGCAACGCCCCCACCCTGCCACAAGGCGGCAGACTTGGACCCAGCCGCTTCAACCCTCCAGTCTCTGCTGAACCACCCAAAAATGGAGTGTGACCGCTGCGACCTCAGTCCCCCAGAGCTCCAACCCCCACCTCTGTGAGGGAATCGGCGGCCTCCTGTCCTTGGCGTCCGCAAGAGGCATTCACCTGCGGTGAACCTGGGCCTCGGGCGAGCAGGGCCAGGCCCCATGGTAGGAGCCCGGGGAGGCAATGGCAGCCTCTGCGGCCAGGCCTCGGGCTCTCCCCGGGGCTCTCTCGGGGCACGGGCACCGTCTCTCGCCTTGAGAGTGCCCACGCCGTCCCTTGAGCCCCGCGAGACACCTGCTTCCCGTGATGAGAGGCCCGCTGCCTCCGTGGAGCTTGGAACTCTGGGGCCGGGCTGCGGGTCACTGGGCTAAGTGGCTGGAAAGGCGCAGACCCCTCCGTCCCGACCGCCCCACTGCGAAGGACAGGGGGCAGGCCCCCAGGAGATGGCTTTGGTCGAGCCGCGGCTGGCCGGTTTCGGGCCAAGACGCGGGACCCGGCAGGCTCAGGGCAGGCAGCCCCACCAGAAGCCTCCCTCGGGGCAACGGGCCCCACCCTGGACATATCAGGCCTGCTCCACAGGGTCCCTGGGGTCGTGTCCGTGGAACTGGAAGCTCTCCCCGCCACCCGGAGGTCCGTTCCTTTTCCCGTGGACCACACTTGCCAGCCCGTCTCCCACCCCGGCACAGGCAGAGTGCCAGGGAACAACTAGGGACCTGGGGACGGGAAGAGGGGGCCGGCCACGGTTCCGCGCCAGGTGGGGCGGGCCCGGGCGGGCGGGACCCACGCCCAGGGACCCGGTCTCCCGGGGGGTCTCGGGCCTGAGACCTGCCTGCGGGGCTAAGAGTCTTTCTTGGCTCCAACGGGCCCACCCGGCCCCGAGGCGGCAAACTTGCACCGAGACGCTTCTACTCTCTAAAGTCTGGGCTCAACTTCGCCAGAAGGGACTGTGTCCGCTGCGACCTGGGTCCCACAGAGCTCGAACCCCCCTCCCCGTGAAGGCATCCGCGGCCCGTGGTCCTTGGTGTCCGCAAAAGGCATTCACCTGCGGAGAACCTGGGCCCAGGTGAGCGGGACCAGGCCCCACGGCAGGAGCCTGGGGAGGCCACTGGAGCCACGGGGGCCAGGGCTGGGCATTTTCCCGGGTGCTCTCTCGGGTCCCAGGCGCCCTCTCTCGCCCGGGGAGTGCCCACGCCGTCCCCTGACCCCCGCAGGACGCCTGCATCCCGCCATAAGCGGCCCACCTCCTCCATGGAGCTCGGACACATGGGGCCGGGGTGCGAGCAACTGGCCTACGTGGCGGCAAACCCGCAGACCCCTCCGTCCCGTCCCCACCACCGCGAAGATCCCCCTGTTCTTCCATCCGTAAAGGGGTCCCCCTTTACGGATGGAAGAACAGGGGGGAGGCCCCCAGGAGATGGCTTTTGTCCGAGCAGCGGCTGGGTGGTTTCGGGCCAGGAGGCGGGGCCGCGCAGGCGCAAGCAGGCCCCCCCACCCCACGAGCATCCCTCCCGGGCAACGGGCCCCCCCCCCCTCCCCTTGAGATATCAGGCCAGGTTCACAGGGTCCCCGGGCTGCTGTCAGAGTTCAGGGAAGCCCTCCCTGCCACCCACAGGACCAAGCGTTTTCCCCCGTGGACCACACGTCCCAGCAGCTCTCCCACCCCCGCAGAGGCAGAGTGCCCGGGAAGAACTAGGGACGTGGGGCCGGGAAGAGGGGCCGGGAAGAGGGGCCGGCCACGGTTCCGCGCCAGGTGGAGCGGGTCCGGGCGGGCGGGTCCCTGGTCAACGGACCGGTTCTCCCGTCGGGAGTCGGGCCTGTGCCCCTGCTGGGAGGCCAAGAGCCTTGCTTCGCCTGCAACGCCCCCACCCTGCCACAAGGCGGCAGACTTGGACCCAGCCGCTTCAACCCTCCAGTCTCTGCTGAACCACCCAAAAATGGAGTGTGACCGCTGCGACCTCAGTCCCCCAGAGCTCCAACCCCCACCTCTGTGAGGGAATCGGCGGCCTCCTGTCCTTGGCGTCCGCAAGAGGCATTCACCTGCGGTGAACCTGGGCCTCGGGCGAGCAGGGCCAGGCCCCATGGTAGGAGCCCGGGGAGGCAATGGCAGCCTCTGCGGCCAGGCCTCGGGCTCTCCCCGGGGCTCTCTCGGGGCACGGGCACCGTCTCTCGCCTTGAGAGTGCCCACGCCGTCCCTTGAGCCCCGCGAGACACCTGCTTCCCGTGATGAGAGGCCCGCTGCCTCCGTGGAGCTTGGAACTCTGGGGCCGGGCTGCGGGTCACTGGGCTAAGTGGCTGGAAAGGCGCAGACCCCTCCGTCCCGACCGCCCCACTGCGAAGGACAGGGGGCAGGCCCCCAGGAGATGGCTTTGGTCGAGCCGCGGCTGGCCGGTTTCGGGCCAAGACGCGGGACCCGGCAGGCTCAGGGCAGGCAGCCCCACCAGAAGCCTCCCTCGGGGCAACGGGCCCCACCCTGGACATATCAGGCCTGCTCCACAGGGTCCCTGGGGTCGTGTCCGTGGAACTGGAAGCTCTCCCCGCCACCCGGAGGTCCGTTCCTTTTCCCGTGGACCACACTTGCCAGCCCGTCTCCCACCCCGGCACAGGCAGAGTGCCAGGGAACAACTAGGGACCTGGGGACGGGAAGAGGGGGCCGGCCACGGTTCCGCGCCAGGTGGGGCGGGCCCGGGCGGGCGGGACCCACGCCCAGGGACCCGGTCTCCCGGGGGGTCTCGGGCCTGAGACCTGCCTGCGGGGCTAAGAGTCTTTCTTGGCTCCAACGGGCCCACCCGGCCCCGAGGCGGCAAACTTGCACCGAGACGCTTCTACTCTCTAAAGTCTGGGCTCAACTTCGCCAGAAGGGACTGTGTCCGCTGCGACCTGGGTCCCACAGAGCTCGAACCCCCCTCCCCGTGAAGGCATCCGCGGCCCGTGGTCCTTGGTGTCCGCAAAAGGCATTCACCTGCGGAGAACCTGGGCCCAGGTGAGCGGGACCAGGCCCCACGGCAGGAGCCTGGGGAGGCCACTGGAGCCACGGGGGCCAGGGCTGGGCATTTTCCCGGGTGCTCTCTCGGGTCCCAGGCGCCCTCTCTCGCCCGGGGAGTGCCCACGCCGTCCCCTGACCCCCGCAGGACGCCTGCATCCCGCCATAAGCGGCCCACCTCCTCCATGGAGCTCGGACACATGGGGCCGGGGTGCGAGCAACTGGCCTACGTGGCGGCAAACCCGCAGACCCCTCCGTCCCGTCCCCACCACCGCGAAGATCCCCCTGTTCTTCCATCCGTAAAGGGGTCCCCCTTTACGGATGGAAGAACAGGGGGGCGGCCCCCAGGAGATGGCTTTTGTCCGAGCAGCGGCTGAGTGGTTTCGGGCCAGGAGGCGGGGCCGCGCAGGCGCAAGCAGGCCCCCCCACCCCACGAGCATCCCTCCCGGGCAACGGGCCCCCCCCCCCCTCCCCTTGAGATATCAGGCCAGGTTCACAGGGTCCCCGGGCTGCTGTCAGAGTTAAGGGAAGCCCTCCCTGCCACCCACAGGACCAAGCGTTTTCCCCCGTGGACCACACGTCCCAGCAGCTCTCCCACCCCCGCAGAGGCAGAGTGCCCGGGAAGAACTAGGGACGTGGGGCCGGGAAGAGGGGCCGGGAAGAGGGGCCGGCCACGGTTCCGCGCCAGGTGGAGCGGGTCCGGGCGGGCGGGTCCCTGGTCAACGGACCGGTTCTCCCGTCGGGAGTCGGGCCTGTGCCCCTGCTGGGAGGCCAAGAGCCTTGCTTCGCCTGCAACGCCCCCCACCCTGCCACAAGGCGGCAGACTTGGACCCAGCCGCTTCAACCCTCCAGTCTCTGCTGAACCACCCAAAAATGGAGTGTGACCGCTGCGACCTCAGTCCCCCAGAGCTCCAACCCCCACCTCTGTGAGGGAATCGGCGGCCTCCTGTCCTTGGCGTCCGCAAGAGGCATTCACCTGCGGTGAACCTGGGCCTCGGGCGAGCAGGGCCAGGCCCCATGGTAGGAGCCCGGGGAGGCAATGGCAGCCTCTGCGGCCAGGCCTCGGGCTCTCCCCGGGGCTCTCTCGGGGCACGGGCACCGTCTCTCGCCTTGAGAGTGCCCACGCCGTCCCTTGAGCCCCGCGAGACACCTGCTTCCCGTGATGAGAGGCCCGCTGCCTCCGTGGAGCTTGGAACTCTGGGGCCGGGCTGCGGGTCACTGGGCTAAGTGGCTGGAAAGGCGCAGACCCCTCCGTCCCGACCGCCCCACTGCGAAGGACAGGGGGCAGGCCCCCAGGAGATGGCTTTGGTCGAGCCGCGGCTGGCCGGTTTCGGGCCAAGACGCGGGACCCGGCAGGCTCAGGGCAGGCAGCCCCACCAGAAGCCTCCCTCGGGGCAACGGGCCCCACCCTGGACATATCAGGCCTGCTCCACAGGGTCCCTGGGGTCGTGTCCGTGGAACTGGAAGCTCTCCCCGCCACCCGGAGGTCCGTTCCTTTTCCCGTGGACCACACTTGCCAGCCCGTCTCCCACCCCGGCACAGGCAGAGTGCCAGGGAACAACTAGGGACCTGGGGACGGGAAGAGGGGGCCGGCCACGGTTCCGCGCCAGGTGGGGCGGGCCCGGGCGGGCGGGACCCACGCCCAGGGACCCGGTCTCCCGGGGGGTCTCGGGCCTGAGACCTGCCTGCGGGGCTAAGAGTCTTTCTTGGCTCCAACGGGCCCACCCGGCCCCGAGGCGGCAAACTTGCACCGAGACGCTTCTACTCTCTAAAGTCTGGGCTCCACTTCGCCAGAAGGGGCTGTGTCCGCTGCGACCCGGGTCCCACAGAGCTCGAACCCCCCTCCCCGTGAAGGCATCCGCGGCCCGTGGTCCTTGGTGTCCGCAAAAGGCATTCACCTGCGGAGAACCTGGGCCCAGGTGAGCGGGACCAGGCCCCACGGCAGGAGCCTGGGGAGGCCACTGGAGCCACGGGGGCCAGGGCTGGGCATTTTCCCGGGTGCTCTCTCGGGTCCCAGGCGCCCTCTCTCGCCCGGGGAGTGCCCACGCCGTCCCCTGACCCCCGCAGGACGCCTGCATCCCGCCATAAGCGGCCCACCTCCTCCATGGAGCTCGGACACATGGGGCCGGGGTGCGAGCAACTGGCCTACGTGGCGGCAAACCCGCAGACCCCTCCGTCCCGTCCCCACCACCGCGAAGATCCCCCTGTTCTTCCATCCGTAAAGGGGTCCCCCTTTACGGATGGAAGAACAGGGGGGAGGCCCCCAGGAGATGGCTTTTGTCCGAGCAGCGGCTGGGTGGTTTCGGGCCAGGAGGCGGGGCCGCGCAGGCGCAAGCAGGCCCCCCCACCCCACGAGCATCCCTCCCGGGCAACGGGCCCCCCCCCCCCTCCCCTTGAGATATCAGGCCAGGTTCACAGGGTCCCCGGGCTGCTGTCAGAGTTCAGGGAAGCCCTCCCTGCCACCCACAGGACCAAGCGTTTTCCCCCGTGGACCACACGTCCCAGCAGCTCTCCCACCCCCGCAGAGGCAGAGTGCCCGGGAAGAACTAGGGACGTGGGGCCGGGAAGAGGGGCCGGGAAGAGGGGCCGGCCACGGTTCCGCGCCAGGTGGAGCGGGTCCGGGCGGGCGGGTCCCTGGTCAACGGACCGGTTCTCCCGTCGGGAGTCGGGCCTGTGCCCCTGCTGGGAGGCCAAGAGCCTTGCTTCGCCTGCAACGCCCCCACCCTGCCACAAGGCGGCAGACTTGGACCCAGCCGCTTCAACCCTCCAGTCTCTGCTGAACCACCCAAAAATGGAGTGTGACCGCTGCGACCTCAGTCCCCCAGAGCTCCAACCCCCACCTCTGTGAGGGAATCGGCGGCCTCCTGTCCTTGGCGTCCGCAAGAGGCATTCACCTGCGGTGAACCTGGGCCTCGGGCGAGCAGGGCCAGGCCCCATGGTAGGAGCCCGGGGAGGCAATGGCAGCCTCTGCGGCCAGGCCTCGGGCTCTCCCCGGGGCTCTCTCGGGGCACGGGCACCGTCTCTCGCCTTGAGAGTGCCCACGCCGTCCCTTGAGCCCCGCGAGACACCTGCTTCCCGTGATGAGAGGCCCGCTGCCTCCGTGGAGCTTGGAACTCTGGGGCCGGGCTGCGGGTCACTGGGCTAAGTGGCTGGAAAGGCGCAGACCCCTCCGTCCCGACCGCCCCACTGCGAAGGACAGGGGGCAGGCCCCCAGGAGATGGCTTTGGTCGAGCCGCGGCTGGCCGGTTTCGGGCCAAGACGCGGGACCCGGCAGGCTCAGGGCAGGCAGCCCCACCAGAAGCCTCCCTCGGGGCAACGGGCCCCACCCTGGACATATCAGGCCTGCTCCACAGGGTCCCTGGGGTCGTGTCCGTGGAACTGGAAGCTCTCCCCGCCACCCGGAGGTCCGTTCCTTTTCCCGTGGACCACACTTGCCAGCCCGTCTCCCACCCCGGCACAGGCAGAGTGCCAGGGAACAACTAGGGACCTGGGGACGGGAAGAGGGGGCCGGCCACGGTTCCGCGCCAGGTGGGGCGGGCCCGGGCGGGCGGGACCCACGCCCAGGGACCCGGTCTCCCGGGGGGTCTCGGGCCTGAGACCTGCCTGCGGGGCTAAGAGTCTTTCTTGGCTCCAACGGGCCCACCCGGCCCCGAGGCGGCAAACTTGCACCGAGACGCTTCTACTCTCTAAAGTCTGGGCTCCACTTCGCCAGAAGGGGCTGTGTCCGCTGCGACCCGGGTCCCACAGAGCTCGAACCCCCCTCCCCGTGAAGGCATCCGCGGCCCGTGGTCCTTGGTGTCCGCAAAAGGCATTCACCTGCGGAGAACCTGGGCCCAGGTGAGCGGGACCAGGCCCCACGGCAGGAGCCTGGGGAGGCCACTGGAGCCACGGGGGCCAGGGCTGGGCATTTTCCCGGGTGCTCTCTCGGGTCCCAGGCGCCCTCTCTCGCCCGGGGAGTGCCCACGCCGTCCCCTGACCCCCGCAGGACGCCTGCATCCCGCCATAAGCGGCCCACCTCCTCCATGGAGCTCGGACACATGGGGCCGGGGTGCGAGCAACTGGCCTACGTGGCGGCAAACCCGCAGACCCCTCCGTCCCGTCCCCACCACCGCGAAGATCCCCCTGTTCTTCCATCCGTAAAGGGGTCCCCCTTTACGGATGGAAGAACAGGGGGGAGGCCCCCAGGAGATGGCTTTTGTCCGAGCAGCGGCTGGGTGGTTTCGGGCCAGGAGGCGGGGCCGCGCAGGCGCAAGCAGGCCCCCCCACCCCACGAGCATCCCTCCCGGGCAACGGGCCCCCCCCCCCCCTCCCCTTGAGATATCAGGCCAGGTTCACAGGGTCCCCGGGCTGCTGTCAGAGTTCAGGGAAGCCCTCCCTGCCACCCACAGGACCAAGCGTTTTCCCCCGTGGACCACACGTCCCAGCAGCTCTCCCACCCCCGCAGAGGCAGAGTGCCCGGGAAGAACTAGGGACGTGGGGCCGGGAAGAGGGGCCGGGAAGAGGGGCCGGCCACGGTTCCGCGCCAGGTGGAGCGGGTCCGGGCGGGCGGGTCCCTGGTCAACGGACCGGTCCTCCCGTCGGGAGTCGGGCCTGTGCCCCTGCTGGGAGGCCAAGAGCCTTGCTTCGCCTGCAACGCCCCCACCCTGCCACAAGGCGGCAGACTTGGACCCAGCCGCTTCAACCCTCCAGTCTCTGCTGAACCACCCAAAAATGGAGTGTGACCGCTGCGACCTCAGTCCCCCAGAGCTCCAACCCCCACCTCTGTGAGGGAATCGGCGGCCTCCTGTCCTTGGCGTCCGCAAGAGGCATTCACCTGCGGTGAACCTGGGCCTCGGGCGAGCAGGGCCAGGCCCCATGGTAGGAGCCCGGGGAGGCAATGGCAGCCTCTGCGGCCAGGCCTCGGGCTCTCCCCGGGGCTCTCTCGGGGCACGGGCACCGTCTCTCGCCTTGAGAGTGCCCACGCCGTCCCTTGAGCCCCGCGAGACACCTGCTTCCCGTGATGAGAGGCCCGCTGCCTCCGTGGAGCTTGGAACTCTGGGGCCGGGCTGCGGGTCACTGGGCTAAGTGGCTGGAAAGGCGCAGACCCCTCCGTCCCGACCGCCCCACTGCGAAGGACAGGGGGCAGGCCCCCAGGAGATGGCTTTGGTCGAGCCGCGGCTGGCCGGTTTCGGGCCAAGACGCGGGACCCGGCAGGCTCAGGGCAGGCAGCCCCACCAGAAGCCTCCCTCGGGGCAACGGGCCCCACCCTGGACATATCAGGCCTGCTCCACAGGGTCCCTGGGGTCGTGTCCGTGGAACTGGAAGCTCTCCCCGCCACCCGGAGGTCCGTTCCTTTTCCCGTGGACCACACTTGCCAGCCCGTCTCCCACCCCGGCACAGGCAGAGTGCCAGGGAACAACTAGGGACCTGGGGACGGGAAGAGGGGGCCGGCCACGGTTCCGCGCCAGGTGGGGCGGGCCCGGGCGGGCGGGACCCACGCCCAGGGACCCGGTCTCCCGGGGGGTCTCGGGCCTGAGACCTGCCTGCGGGGCTAAGAGTCTTTCTTGGCTCCAACGGGCCCACCCGGCCCCGAGGCGGCAAACTTGCACCGAGACGCTTCTACTCTCTAAAGTCTGGGCTCCACTTCGCCAGAAGGGGCTGTGTCCGCTGCGACCCGGGTCCCACAGAGCTCGAACCCCCCTCCCCGTGAAGGCATCCGCGGCCCGTGGTCCTTGGTGTCCGCAAAAGGCATTCACCTGCGGAGAACCTGGGCCCAGGTGAGCGGGACCAGGCCCCACGGCAGGAGCCTGGGGAGGCCACTGGAGCCACGGGGGCCAGGGCTGGGCATTTTCCCGGGTGCTCTCTCGGGTCCCAGGCGCCCTCTCTCGCCCGGGGAGTGCCCACGCCGTCCCCTGACCCCCGCAGGACGCCTGCATCCCGCCATAAGCGGCCCACCTCCTCCATGGAGCTCGGACACATGGGGCCGGGGTGCGAGCAACTGGCCTACGTGGCGGCAAACCCGCAGACCCCTCCGTCCCGTCCCCACCACCGCGAAGATCCCCCTGTTCTTCCATCCGTAAAGGGGTCCCCCTTTACGGATGGAAGAACAGGGGGGAGGCCCCCAGGAGATGGCTTTTGTCCGAGCAGCGGCTGGGTGGTTTCGGGCCAGGAGGCGGGGCCGCGCAGGCGCAAGCAGGCCCCCCCACCCCACGAGCATCCCTCCCGGGCAACGGGCCCCCCCCCCCCCTCCCCTTGAGATATCAGGCCAGGTTCACAGGGTCCCCGGGCTGCTGTCAGAGTTCAGGGAAGCCCTCCCTGCCACCCACAGGACCAAGCGTTTTCCCCCGTGGACCACACGTCCCAGCAGCTCTCCCACCCCCGCAGAGGCAGAGTGCCCGGGAAGAACTAGGGACGTGGGGCCGGGAAGAGGGGCCGGGAAGAGGGGCCGGCCACGGTTCCGCGCCAGGTGGAGCGGGTCCGGGCGGGCGGGTCCCTGGTCAACGGACCGGTTCTCCCGTCGGGAGTCGGGCCTGTGCCCCTGCTGGGAGGCCAAGAGCCTTGCTTCGCCTGCAACGCCCCCACCCTGCCACAAGGCGGCAGACTTGGACCCAGCCGCTTCAACCCTCCAGTCTCTGCTGAACCACCCAAAAATGGAGTGTGACCGCTGCGACCTCAGTCCCCCAGAGCTCCAACCCCCACCTCTGTGAGGGAATCGGCGGCCTCCTGTCCTTGGCGTCCGCAAGAGGCATTCACCTGCGGTGAACCTGGGCCTCGGGCGAGCAGGGCCAGGCCCCATGGTAGGAGCCCGGGGAGGCAATGGCAGCCTCTGCGGCCAGGCCTCGGGCTCTCCCCGGGGCTCTCTCGGGGCACGGGCACCGTCTCTCGCCTTGAGAGTGCCCACGCCGTCCCTTGAGCCCCGCGAGACACCTGCTTCCCGTGATGAGAGGCCCGCTGCCTCCGTGGAGCTTGGAACTCTGGGGCCGGGCTGCGGGTCACTGGGCTAAGTGGCTGGAAAGGCGCAGACCCCTCCGTCCCGACCGCCCCACTGCGAAGGACAGGGGGCAGGCCCCCAGGAGATGGCTTTGGTCGAGCCGCGGCTGGCCGGTTTCGGGCCAAGACGCGGGACCCGGCAGGCTCAGGGCAGGCAGCCCCACCAGAAGCCTCCCTCGGGGCAACGGGCCCCACCCTGGACATATCAGGCCTGCTCCACAGGGTCCCTGGGGTCGTGTCCGTGGAACTGGAAGCTCTCCCCGCCACCCGGAGGTCCGTTCCTTTTCCCGTGGACCACACTTGCCAGCCCGTCTCCCACCCCGGCACAGGCAGAGTGCCAGGGAACAACTAGGGACCTGGGGACGGGAAGAGGGGGCCGGCCACGGTTCCGCGCCAGGTGGGGCGGGCCCGGGCGGGCGGGACCCACGCCCAGGGACCCGGTCTCCCGGGGGGTCTCGGGCCTGAGACCTGCCTGCGGGGCTAAGAGTCTTTCTTGGCTCCAACGGGCCCACCCGGCCCCGAGGCGGCAAACTTGCACCGAGACGCTTCTACTCTCTAAAGTCTGGGCTCCACTTCGCCAGAAGGGGCTGTGTCCGCTGCGACCTGGGTCCCACAGAGCTCGAACCCCCCTCCCCGTGAAGGCATCCGCGGCCCGTGGTCCTTGGTGTCCGCAAAAGGCATTCACCTGCGGAGAACCTGGGCCCAGGTGAGCGGGACCAGGCCCCACGGCAGGAGCCTGGGGAGGCCACTGGAGCCACGGGGGCCAGGGCTGGGCATTTTCCCGGGTGCTCTCTCGGGTCCCAGGCGCCCTCTCTCGCCCGGGGAGTGCCCACGCCGTCCCCTGACCCCCGCAGGACGCCTGCATCCCGCCATAAGCGGCCCACCTCCTCCATGGAGCTCGGACACATGGGGCCGGGGTGCGAGCAACTGGCCTACGTGGCGGCAAACCCGCAGACCCCTCCGTCCCGTCCCCACCACCGCGAAGATCCCCCTGTTCTTCCATCCGTAAAGGGGTCCCCCTTTACGGATGGAAGAACAGGGGGGAGGCCCCCAGGAGATGGCTTTTGTCCGAGCAGCGGCTGGGTGGTTTCGGGCCAGGAGGCGGGGCCGCGCAGGCGCAAGCAGGCCCCCCCACCCCACGAGCATCCCTCCCGGGCAACGGGCCCCCCCCCCCCTCCCCTTGAGATATCAGGCCAGGTTCACAGGGTCCCCGGGCTGCTGTCAGAGTTCAGGGAAGCCCTCCCTGCCACCCACAGGACCAAGCGTTTTCCCCCGTGGACCACACGTCCCAGCAGCTCTCCCACCCCCGCAGAGGCAGAGTGCCCGGGAAGAACTAGGGACGTGGGGCCGGGAAGAGGGGCCGGGAAGAGGGGCCGGCCACGGTTCCGCGCCAGGTGGAGCGGGTCCGGGCGGGCGGGTCCCTGGTCAACGGACCGGTTCTCCCGTCGGGAGTCGGGCCTGTGCCCCTGCTGGGAGGCCAAGAGCCTTGCTTCGCCTGCAACGCCCCCACCCTGCCACAAGGCGGCAGACTTGGACCCAGCCGCTTCAACCCTCCAGTCTCTGCTGAACCACCCAAAAATGGAGTGTGACCGCTGCGACCTCAGTCCCCCAGAGCTCCAACCCCCACCTCTGTGAGGGAATCGGCGGCCTCCTGTCCTTGGCGTCCGCAAGAGGCATTCACCTGCGGTGAACCTGGGCCTCGGGCGAGCAGGGCCAGGCCCCATGGTAGGAGCCCGGGGAGGCAATGGCAGCCTCTGCGGCCAGGCCTCGGGCTCTCCCCGGGGCTCTCTCGGGGCACGGGCACCGTCTCTCGCCTTGAGAGTGCCCACGCCGTCCCTTGAGCCCCGCGAGACACCTGCTTCCCGTGATGAGAGGCCCGCTGCCTCCGTGGAGCTTGGAACTCTGGGGCCGGGCTGCGGGTCACTGGGCTAAGTGGCTGGAAAGGCGCAGACCCCTCCGTCCCGACCGCCCCACTGCGAAGGACAGGGGGCAGGCCCCCAGGAGATGGCTTTGGTCGAGCCGCGGCTGGCCGGTTTCGGGCCAAGACGCGGGACCCGGCAGGCTCAGGGCAGGCAGCCCCACCAGAAGCCTCCCTCGGGGCAACGGGCCCCACCCTGGACATATCAGGCCTGCTCCACAGGGTCCCTGGGGTCGTGTCCGTGGAACTGGAAGCTCTCCCCGCCACCCGGAGGTCCGTTCCTTTTCCCGTGGACCACACTTGCCAGCCCGTCTCCCACCCCGGCACAGGCAGAGTGCCAGGGAACAACTAGGGACCTGGGGACGGGAAGAGGGGGCCGGCCACGGTTCCGCGCCAGGTGGGGCGGGCCCGGGCGGGCGGGACCCACGCCCAGGGACCCGGTCTCCCGGGGGGTCTCGGGCCTGAGACCTGCCTGCGGGGCTAAGAGTCTTTCTTGGCTCCAACGGGCCCACCCGGCCCCGAGGCGGCAAACTTGCACCGAGACGCTTCTACTCTCTAAAGTCTGGGCTCCACTTCGCCAGAAGGGGCTGTGTCCGCTGCGACCCGGGTCCCACAGAGCTCGAACCCCCCTCCCCGTGAAGGCATCCGCGGCCCGTGGTCCTTGGTGTCCGCAAAAGGCATTCACCTGCGGAGAACCTGGGCCCAGGTGAGCGGGACCAGGCCCCACGGCAGGAGCCTGGGGAGGCCACTGGAGCCACGGGGGCCAGGGCTGGGCATTTTCCCGGGTGCTCTCTCGGGTCCCAGGCGCCCTCTCTCGCCCGGGGAGTGCCCACGCCGTCCCCTGACCCCCGCAGGACGCCTGCATCCCGCCATAAGCGGCCCACCTCCTCCATGGAGCTCGGACACATGGGGCCGGGGTGCGAGCAACTGGCCTACGTGGCGGCAAACCCGCAGACCCCTCCGTCCCGTCCCCACCACCGCGAAGATCCCCCTGTTCTTCCATCCGTAAAGGGGTCCCCCTTTACGGATGGAAGAACAGGGGGGAGGCCCCCAGGAGATGGCTTTTGTCCGAGCAGCGGCTGGGTGGTTTCGGGCCAGGAGGCGGGGCCGCGCAGGCGCAAGCAGGCCCCCCCACCCCACGAGCATCCCTCCCGGGCAACGGGCCCCCCCCCCCCCTCCCCTTGAGATATCAGGCCAGGTTCACAGGGTCCCCGGGCTGCTGTCAGAGTTCAGGGAAGCCCTCCCTGCCACCCACAGGACCAAGCGTTTTCCCCCGTGGACCACACGTCCCAGCAGCTCTCCCACCCCCGCAGAGGCAGAGTGCCCGGGAAGAACTAGGGACGTGGGGCCGGGAAGAGGGGCCGGGAAGAGGGGCCGGCCACGGTTCCGCGCCAGGTGGAGCGGGTCCGGGCGGGCGGGTCCCTGGTCAACGGACCGGTCCTCCCGTCGGGAGTCGGGCCTGTGCCCCTGCTGGGAGGCCAAGAGCCTTGCTTCGCCTGCAACGCCCCCACCCTGCCACAAGGCGGCAGACTTGGACCCAGCCGCTTCAACCCTCCAGTCTCTGCTGAACCACCCAAAAATGGAGTGTGACCGCTGCGACCTCAGTCCCCCAGAGCTCCAACCCCCACCTCTGTGAGGGAATCGGCGGCCTCCTGTCCTTGGCGTCCGCAAGAGGCATTCACCTGCGGTGAACCTGGGCCTCGGGCGAGCAGGGCCAGGCCCCATGGTAGGAGCCCGGGGAGGCAATGGCAGCCTCTGCGGCCAGGCCTCGGGCTCTCCCCGGGGCTCTCTCGGGGCACGGGCACCGTCTCTCGCCTTGAGAGTGCCCACGCCGTCCCTTGAGCCCCGCGAGACACCTGCTTCCCGTGATGAGAGGCCCGCTGCCTCCGTGGAGCTTGGAACTCTGGGGCCGGGCTGCGGGTCACTGGGCTAAGTGGCTGGAAAGGCGCAGACCCCTCCGTCCCGACCGCCCCACTGCGAAGGACAGGGGGCAGGCCCCCAGGAGATGGCTTTGGTCGAGCCGCGGCTGGCCGGTTTCGGGCCAAGACGCGGGACCCGGCAGGCTCAGGGCAGGCAGCCCCACCAGAAGCCTCCCTCGGGGCAACGGGCCCCACCCTGGACATATCAGGCCTGCTCCACAGGGTCCCTGGGGTCGTGTCCGTGGAACTGGAAGCTCTCCCCGCCACCCGGAGGTCCGTTCCTTTTCCCGTGGACCACACTTGCCAGCCCGTCTCCCACCCCGGCACAGGCAGAGTGCCAGGGAACAACTAGGGACCTGGGGACGGGAAGAGGGGGCCGGCCACGGTTCCGCGCCAGGTGGGGCGGGCCCGGGCGGGCGGGACCCACGCCCAGGGACCCGGTCTCCCGGGGGGTCTCGGGCCTGAGACCTGCCTGCGGGGCTAAGAGTCTTTCTTGGCTCCAACGGGCCCACCCGGCCCCGAGGCGGCAAACTTGCACCGAGACGCTTCTACTCTCTAAAGTCTGGGCTCCACTTCGCCAGAAGGGGCTGTGTCCGCTGCGACCCGGGTCCCACAGAGCTCGAACCCCCCTCCCCGTGAAGGCATCCGCGGCCCGTGGTCCTTGGTGTCCGCAAAAGGCATTCACCTGCGGAGAACCTGGGCCCAGGTGAGCGGGACCAGGCCCCACGGCAGGAGCCTGGGGAGGCCACTGGAGCCACGGGGGCCAGGGCTGGGCATTTTCCCGGGTGCTCTCTCGGGTCCCAGGCGCCCTCTCTCGCCCGGGGAGTGCCCACGCCGTCCCCTGACCCCCGCAGGACGCCTGCATCCCGCCATAAGCGGCCCACCTCCTCCATGGAGCTCGGACACATGGGGCCGGGGTGCGAGCAACTGGCCTACGTGGCGGCAAACCCGCAGACCCCTCCGTCCCGTCCCCACCACCGCGAAGATCCCCCTGTTCTTCCATCCGTAAAGGGGTCCCCCTTTACGGATGGAAGAACAGGGGGGAGGCCCCCAGGAGATGGCTTTTGTCCGAGCAGCGGCTGGGTGGTTTCGGGCCAGGAGGCGGGGCCGCGCAGGCGCAAGCAGGCCCCCCCACCCCACGAGCATCCCTCCCGGGCAACGGGCCCCCCCCCCCCTCCCCTTGAGATATCAGGCCAGGTTCACAGGGTCCCCGGGCTGCTGTCAGAGTTCAGGGAAGCCCTCCCTGCCACCCACAGGACCAAGCGTTTTCCCCCGTGGACCACACGTCCCAGCAGCTCTCCCACCCCCGCAGAGGCAGAGTGCCCGGGAAGAACTAGGGACGTGGGGCCGGGAAGAGGGGCCGGGAAGAGGGGCCGGCCACGGTTCCGCGCCAGGTGGAGCGGGTCCGGGCGGGCGGGTCCCTGGTCAACGGACCGGTTCTCCCGTCGGGAGTCGGGCCTGTGCCCCTGCTGGGAGGCCAAGAGCCTTGCTTCGCCTGCAACGCCCCCACCCTGCCACAAGGCGGCAGACTTGGACCCAGCCGCTTCAACCCTCCAGTCTCTGCTGAACCACCCAAAAATGGAGTGTGACCGCTGCGACCTCAGTCCCCCAGAGCTCCAACCCCCACCTCTGTGAGGGAATCGGCGGCCTCCTGTCCTTGGCGTCCGCAAGAGGCATTCACCTGCGGTGAACCTGGGCCTCGGGCGAGCAGGGCCAGGCCCCATGGTAGGAGCCCGGGGAGGCAATGGCAGCCTCTGCGGCCAGGCCTCGGGCTCTCCCCGGGGCTCTCTCGGGGCACGGGCACCGTCTCTCGCCTTGAGAGTGCCCACGCCGTCCCTTGAGCCCCGCGAGACACCTGCTTCCCGTGATGAGAGGCCCGCTGCCTCCGTGGAGCTTGGAACTCTGGGGCCGGGCTGCGGGTCACTGGGCTAAGTGGCTGGAAAGGCGCAGACCCCTCCGTCCCGACCGCCCCACTGCGAAGGACAGGGGGCAGGCCCCCAGGAGATGGCTTTGGTCGAGCCGCGGCTGGCCGGTTTCGGGCCAAGACGCGGGACCCGGCAGGCTCAGGGCAGGCAGCCCCACCAGAAGCCTCCCTCGGGGCAACGGGCCCCACCCTGGACATATCAGGCCTGCTCCACAGGGTCCCTGGGGTCGTGTCCGTGGAACTGGAAGCTCTCCCCGCCACCCGGAGGTCCGTTCCTTTTCCCGTGGACCACACTTGCCAGCCCGTCTCCCACCCCGGCACAGGCAGAGTGCCAGGGAACAACTAGGGACCTGGGGACGGGAAGAGGGGGCCGGCCACGGTTCCGCGCCAGGTGGGGCGGGCCCGGGCGGGCGGGACCCACGCCCAGGGACCCGGTCTCCCGGGGGGTCTCGGGCCTGAGACCTGCCTGCGGGGCTAAGAGTCTTTCTTGGCTCCAACGGGCCCACCCGGCCCCGAGGCGGCAAACTTGCACCGAGACGCTTCTACTCTCTAAAGTCTGGGCTCAACTTCGCCAGAAGGGACTGTGTCCGCTGCGACCTGGGTCCCACAGAGCTCGAACCCCCCTCCCCGTGAAGGCATCCGCGGCCCGTGGTCCTTGGTGTCCGCAAAAGGCATTCACCTGCGGAGAACCTGGGCCCAGGTGAGCGGGACCAGGCCCCACGGCAGGAGCCTGGGGAGGCCACTGGAGCCACGGGGGCCAGGGCTGGGCATTTTCCCGGGTGCTCTCTCGGGTCCCAGGCGCCCTCTCTCGCCCGGGGAGTGCCCACGCCGTCCCCTGACCCCCGCAGGACGCCTGCATCCCGCCATAAGCGGCCCACCTCCTCCATGGAGCTCGGACACATGGGGCCGGGGTGCGAGCAACTGGCCTACGTGGCGGCAAACCCGCAGACCCCTCCGTCCCGTCCCCACCACCGCGAAGATCCCCCTGTTCTTCCATCCGTAAAGGGGTCCCCCTTTACGGATGGAAGAACAGGGGGGAGGCCCCCAGGAGATGGCTTTTGTCCGAGCAGCGGCTGGGTGGTATCGGGCCAGGAGGCGGGACCGCGCAGGCGCAAGCAGGCCCCCCCACCCCACGAGCATCCCTCCCGGGCAACGGGCCCCCCCCCCCCTCCCCTTGAGATATCAGGCCAGGTTCACAGGGTCCCCGGGCTGCTGTCAGAGTTCAGGGAAGCCCTCCCTGCCACCCACAGGACCAAGCGTTTTCCCCCGTGGACCACACGTCCCAGCAGCTCTCCCACCCCCGCAGAGGCAGAGTGCCCGGGAAGAACTAGGGACGTGGGGCCGGGAAGAGGGGCCGGGAAGAGGGGCCGGCCACGGTTCCGCGCCAGGTGGAGCGGGTCCGGGCGGGCGGATCCCTGGTCAAGGGACCGGTTCTCCCGTCGGGAGTCGGGCCTGTGCCCCTGCTGGGAGGCCAAGAGCCTTGCTTCGCCTGCAACGCCCCCACCCTGCCACAAGGCGGCAGACTTGGACCCAGCCGCTTCAACCCTCCAGTCTCTGCTGAACCACCCAAAAATGGAGTGTGACCGCTGCGACCTCAGTCCCCCAGAGCTCCAACCCCCACCTCTGTGAGGGAATCGGCGGCCTCCTGTCCTTGGCGTCCGCAAGAGGCATTCACCTGCGGTGAACCTGGGCCTCGGGCGAGCAGGGCCAGGCCCCATGGTAGGAGCCCGGGGAGGCAATGGCAGCCTCTGCGGCCAGGCCTCGGGCTCTCCCCGGGGCTCTCTCGGGGCACGGGCACCGTCTCTCGCCTTGAGAGTGCCCACGCCGTCCCTTGAGCCCCGCGAGACACCTGCTTCCCGTGATGAGAGGCCCGCTGCCTCCGTGGAGCTTGGAACTCTGGGGCCGGGCTGCGGGTCACTGGGCTAAGTGGCTGGAAAGGCGCAGACCCCTCCGTCCCGACCGCCCCACTGCGAAGGACAGGGGGCAGGCCCCCAGGAGATGGCTTTGGTCGAGCCGCGGCTGGCCGGTTTCGGGCCAAGACGCGGGACCCGGCAGGCTCAGGGCAGGCAGCCCCACCAGAAGCCTCCCTCGGGGCAACGGGCCCCACCCTGGACATATCAGGCCTGCTCCACAGGGTCCCTGGGGTCGTGTCCGTGGAACTGGAAGCTCTCCCCGCCACCCGGAGGTCCGTTCCTTTTCCCGTGGACCACACTTGCCAGCCCGTCTCCCACCCCGGCACAGGCAGAGTGCCAGGGAACAACTAGGGACCTGGGGACGGGAAGAGGGGGCCGGCCACGGTTCCGCGCCAGGTGGGGCGGGCCCGGGCGGGCGGGACCCACGCCCAGGGACCCGGTCTCCCGGGGGGTCTCGGGCCTGAGACCTGCCTGCGGGGCTAAGAGTCTTTCTTGGCTCCAACGGGCCCACCCGGCCCCGAGGCGGCAAACTTGCACCGAGACTCTTCTACTCTCTAAAGTCTGGGCTCAACTTCGCCAGAAGGGACTGTGTCCGCTGCGACCTGGGTCCCACAGAGCTCGAACCCCCCTCCCCGTGAAGGCATCCGCGGCCCGTGGTCCTTGGTGTCCGCAAAAGGCATTCACCTGCGGAGAACCTGGGCCCAGGTGAGCGGGACCAGGCCCCACGGCAGGAGCCTGGGGAGGCCACTGGAGCCACGGGGGCCAGGGCTGGGCATTTTCCCGGGTGCTCTCTCGGGTCCCAGGCGCCCTCTCTCGCCCGGGGAGTGCCCACGCCGTCCCCTGACCCCCGCAGGACGCCTGCATCCCGCCATAAGCGGCCCACCTCCTCCATGGAGCTCGGACACATGGGGCCGGGGTGCGAGCAACTGGCCTACGTGGCGGCAAACCCGCAGACCCCTCCGTCCCGTCCCCACCACCGCGAAGATCCCCCTGTTCTTCCATCCGTAAAGGGGTCCCCCTTTACGGATGGAAGAACAGGGGGGAGGCCCCCAGGAGATGGCTTTTGTCCGAGCAGCGGCTGGGTGGTTTCGGGCCAGGAGGCGGGGCCGCGCAGGCGCAAGCAGGCCCCCCCACCCCACGAGCATCCCTCCCGGGCAACGGGCCCCCCCCCCCTCCCCTTGAGATATCAGGCCAGGTTCACAGGGTCCCCGGGCTGCTGTCAGAGTTCAGGGAAGCCCTCCCTGCCACCCACAGGACCAAGCGTTTTCCCCCGTGGACCACACGTCCCAGCAGCTCTCCCACCCCCGCAGAGGCAGAGTGCCCGGGAAGAACTAGGGACGTGGGGCCGGGAAGAGGGGCCGGGAAGAGGGGCCGGCCACGGTTCCGCGCCAGGTGGAGCGGGTCCGGGCGGGCGGGTCCCTGGTCAACGGACCGGTTCTCCCGTCGGGAGTCGGGCCTGTGCCCCTGCTGGGAGGCCAAGAGCCTTGCTTCGCCTGCAACGCCCCCACCCTGCCACAAGGCGGCAGACTTGGACCCAGCCGCTTCAACCCTCCAGTCTCTGCTGAACCACCCAAAAATGGAGTGTGACCGCTGCGACCTCAGTCCCCCAGAGCTCCAACCCCCACCTCTGTGAGGGAATCGGCGGCCTCCTGTCCTTGGCGTCCGCAAGAGGCATTCACCTGCGGTGAACCTGGGCCTCGGGCGAGCAGGGCCAGGCCCCATGGTAGGAGCCCGGGGAGGCAATGGCAGCCTCTGCGGCCAGGCCTCGGGCTCTCCCCGGGGCTCTCTCGGGGCACGGGCACCGTCTCTCGCCTTGAGAGTGCCCACGCCGTCCCTTGAGCCCCGCGAGACACCTGCTTCCCGTGATGAGAGGCCCGCTGCCTCCGTGGAGCTTGGAACTCTGGGGCCGGGCTGCGGGTCACTGGGCTAAGTGGCTGGAAAGGCGCAGACCCCTCCGTCCCGACCGCCCCACTGCGAAGGACAGGGGGCAGGCCCCCAGGAGATGGCTTTGGTCGAGCCGCGGCTGGCCGGTTTCGGGCCAAGACGCGGGACCCGGCAGGCTCAGGGCAGGCAGCCCCACCAGAAGCCTCCCTCGGGGCAACGGGCCCCACCCTGGACATATCAGGCCTGCTCCACAGGGTCCCTGGGGTCGTGTCCGTGGAACTGGAAGCTCTCCCCGCCACCCGGAGGTCCGTTCCTTTTCCCGTGGACCACACTTGCCAGCCCGTCTCCCACCCCGGCACAGGCAGAGTGCCAGGGAACAACTAGGGACCTGGGGACGGGAAGAGGGGGCCGGCCACGGTTCCGCGCCAGGTGGGGCGGGCCCGGGCGGGCGGGACCCACGCCCAGGGACCCGGTCTCCCGGGGGGTCTCGGGCCTGAGACCTGCCTGCGGGGCTAAGAGTCTTTCTTGGCTCCAACGGGCCCACCCGGCCCCGAGGCGGCAAACTTGCACCGAGACGCTTCTACTCTCTAAAGTCTGGGCTCAACTTCGCCAGAAGGGACTGTGTCCGCTGCGACCTGGGTCCCACAGAGCTCGAACCCCCCTCCCCGTGAAGGCATCCGCGGCCCGTGGTCCTTGGTGTCCGCAAAAGGCATTCACCTGCGGAGAACCTGGGCCCAGGTGAGCGGGACCAGGCCCCACGGCAGGAGCCTGGGGAGGCCACTGGAGCCACGGCGGCCAGGGCTGGGCATTTTCCCGGGTGCTCTCTCGGGTCCCAGGCGCCCTCTCTCGCCCGGGGAGTGCCCACGCCGTCCCCTGACCCCCGCAGGACGCCTGCATCCCGCCATAAGCGGCCCACCTCCTCCATGGAGCTCGGACACATGGGGCCGGGGTGCGAGCAACTGGCCTACGTGGCGGCAAACCCGCAGACCCCTCCGTCCCGTCCCCACCACCGCGAAGATCCCCCTGTTCTTCCATCCGTAAAGGGGTCCCCCTTTACGGATGGAAGAACAGGGGGGAGGCCCCCAGGAGATGGCTTTTGTCCGAGCAGCGGCTGGGTGGTTTCGGGCCAGGAGGCGGGGCCGCGCAGGCGCAAGCAGGCCCCCCCACCCCACGAGCATCCCTCCCGGGCAACGGGCCCCGCCCCCCTCCCCTTGAGATATCAGGCCAGGTTCACAGGGTCCCCGGGCTGCTGTCAGAGTTCAGGGAAGCCCTCCCTGCCACCCACAGGACCAAGCGTTTTCCCCCGTGGACCACACGTCCCAGCAGCTCTCCCACCCCCGCAGAGGCAGAGTGCCCGGGAAGAACTAGGGACGTGGGGCCGGGAAGAGGGGCCGGGAAGAGGGGCCGGCCACGGTTCCGCGCCAGGTGGAGCGGGTCCGGGCGGGCGGGTCCCTGGTCAACGGACCGGTTCTCCCGTCGGGAGTCGGGCCTGTGCCCCTGCTGGGAGGCCAAGAGCCTTGCTTCGCCTGCAACGCCCCCACCCTGCCACAAGGCGGCAGACTTGGACCCAGCCGCTTCAACCCTCCAGTCTCTGCTGAACCACCCAAAAATGGAGTGTGACCGCTGCGACCTCAGTCCCCCAGAGCTCCAACCCCCACCTCTGTGAGGGAATCGGCGGCCTCCTGTCCTTGGCGTCCGCAAGAGGCATTCACCTGCGGTGAACCTGGGCCTCGGGCGAGCAGGGCCAGGCCCCATGGTAGGAGCCCGGGGAGGCAATGGCAGCCTCTGCGGCCAGGCCTCGGGCTCTCCCCGGGGCTCTCTCGGGGCACGGGCACCGTCTCTCGCCTTGAGAGTGCCCACGCCATCCCTTGAGCCCCGCGAGACACCTGCTTCCCGTGATGAGAGGCCCGCTGCCTCCGTGGAGCTTGGAACTCTGGGGCCGGGCTGCGGGTCACTGGGCTAAGTGGCTGGAAAGGCGCAGACCCCTCCGTCCCGACCGCCCCACTGCGAAGGACAGGGGGCAGGCCCCCAGGAGATGGCTTTGGTCGAGCCGCGGCTGGCCGGTTTCGGGCCAAGACGCGGGACCCGGCAGGCTCAGGGCAGGCAGCCCCACCAGAAGCCTCCCTCGGGGCAACGGGCCCCACCCTGGACATATCAGGCCTGCTCCACAGGGTCCCTGGGGTCGTGTCCGTGGAACTGGAAGCTCTCCCCGCCACCCGGAGGTCCGTTCCTTTTCCCGTGGACCACACTTGCCAGCCCGTCTCCCACCCCGGCACAGGCAGAGTGCCAGGGAACAACTAGGGACCTGGGGACGGGAAGAGGGGGCCGGCCACGGTTCCGCGCCAGGTGGGGCGGGCCCGGGCGGGCGGGACCCACGCCCAGGGACCCGGTCTCCCGGGGGGTCTCGGGCCTGAGACCTGCCTGCGGGGCTAAGAGTCTTTCTTGGCTCCAACGGGCCCACCCGGCCCCGAGGCGGCAAACTTGCACCGAGACTCTTCTACTCTCTAAAGTCTGGGCTCAACTTCGCCAGAAGGGACTGTGTCCGCTGCGACCTGGGTCCCACAGAGCTCGAACCCCCCTCCCCGTGAAGGCATCCGCGGCCCGTGGTCCTTGGTGTCCGCAAAAGGCATTCACCTGCGGAGAACCTGGGCCCAGGTGAGCGGGACCAGGCCCCACGGCAGGAGCCTGGGGAGGCCACTGGAGCCACGGGGGCCAGGGCTGGGCATTTTCCCGGGTGCTCTCTCGGGTCCCAGGCGCCCTCTCTCGCCCGGGGAGTGCCCACGCCGTCCCCTGACCCCCGCAGGACGCCTGCATCCCGCCATAAGCGGCCCACCTCCTCCATGGAGCTCGGACACATGGGGCCGGGGTGCGAGCAACTGGCCTACGTGGCGGCAAACCCGCAGACCCCTCCGTCCCGTCCCCACCACCGCGAAGATCCCCCTGTTCTTCCATCCGTAAAGGGGTCCCCCTTTACGGATGGAAGAACAGGGGGGAGGCCCCCAGGAGATGGCTTTTGTCCGAGCAGCGGCTGGGTGGTTTCGGGCCAGGAGGCGGGGCCGCGCAGGCGCAAGCAGGCCCCCCCACCCCACGAGCATCCCTCCCGGGCAACGGGCCCCCCCCCCCCTCCCCTTGAGATATCAGGCCAGGTTCACAGGGTCCCCGGGCTGCTGTCAGAGTTCAGGGAAGCCCTCCCTGCCACCCACAGGACCAAGCGTTTTCCCCCGTGGACCACACGTCCCAGCAGCTCTCCCACCCCCGCAGAGGCAGAGTGCCCGGGAAGAACTAGGGACGTGGGGCCGGGAAGAGGGGCCGGGAAGAGGGGCCGGCCACGGTTCCGCGCCAGGTGGAGCGGGTCCGGGCGGGCGGGTCCCTGGTCAACGGACCGGTTCTCCCGTCGGGAGTCGGGCCTGTGCCCCTGCTGGGAGGCCAAGAGCCTTGCTTCGCCTGCAACGCCCCCACCCTGCCACAAGGCGGCAGACTTGGACCCAGCCGCTTCAACCCTCCAGTCTCTGCTGAACCACCCAAAAATGGAGTGTGACCGCTGCGACCTCAGTCCCCCAGAGCTCCAACCCCCACCTCTGTGAGGGAATCGGCGGCCTCCTGTCCTTGGCGTCCGCAAGAGGCATTCACCTGCGGTGAACCTGGGCCTCGGGCGAGCAGGGCCAGGCCCCATGGTAGGAGCCCGGGGAGGCAATGGCAGCCTCTGCGGCCAGGCCTCGGGCTCTCCCCGGGGCTCTCTCGGGGCACGGGCACCGTCTCTCGCCTTGAGAGTGCCCACGCCGTCCCTTGAGCCCCGCGAGACACCTGCTTCCCGTGATGAGAGGCCCGCTGCCTCCGTGGAGCTTGGAACTCTGGGGCCGGGCTGCGGGTCACTGGGCTAAGTGGCTGGAAAGGCGCAGACCCCTCCGTCCCGACCGCCCCACTGCGAAGGACAGGGGGCAGGCCCCCAGGAGATGGCTTTGGTCGAGCCGCGGCTGGCCGGTTTCGGGCCAAGACGCGGGACCCGGCAGGCTCAGGGCAGGCAGCCCCACCAGAAGCCTCCCTCGGGGCAACGGGCCCCACCCTGGACATATCAGGCCTGCTCCACAGGGTCCCTGGGGTCGTGTCCGTGGAACTGGAAGCTCTCCCCGCCACCCGGAGGTCCGTTCCTTTTCCCGTGGACCACACTTGCCAGCCCGTCTCCCACCCCGGCACAGGCAGAGTGCCAGGGAACAACTAGGGACCTGGGGACGGGAAGAGGGGGCCGGCCACGGTTCCGCGCCAGGTGGGGCGGGCCCGGGCGGGCGGGACCCACGCCCAGGGACCCGGTCTCCCGGGGGGTCTCGGGCCTGAGACCTGCCTGCGGGGCTAAGAGTCTTTCTTGGCTCCAACGGGCCCACCCGGCCCCGAGGCGGCAAACTTGCACCGAGACGCTTCTACTCTCTAAAGTCTGGGCTCAACTTCGCCAGAAGGGACTGTGTCCGCTGCGACCTGGGTCCCACAGAGCTCGAACCCCCCTCCCCGTGAAGGCATCCGCGGCCCGTGGTCCTTGGTGTCCGCAAAAGGCATTCACCTGCGGAGAACCTGGGCCCAGGTGAGCGGGACCAGGCCCCACGGCAGGAGCCTGGGGAGGCCACTGGAGCCACGGCGGCCAGGGCTGGGCATTTTCCCGGGTGCTCTCTCGGGTCCCAGGCGCCCTCTCTCGCCCGGGGAGTGCCCACGCCGTCCCCTGACCCCCGCAGGACGCCTGCATCCCGCCATAAGCGGCCCACCTCCTCCATGGAGCTCGGACACATGGGGCCGGGGTGCGAGCAACTGGCCTACGTGGCGGCAAACCCGCAGACCCCTCCGTCCCGTCCCCACCACCGCGAAGATCCCCCTGTTCTTCCATCCGTAAAGGGGTCCCCCTTTACGGATGGAAGAACAGGGGGGAGGCCCCCAGGAGATGGCTTTTGTCCGAGCAGCGGCTGGGTGGTTTCGGGCCAGGAGGCGGGGCCGCGCAGGCGCAAGCAGGCCCCCCCACCCCACGAGCATCCCTCCCGGGCAACGGGCCCCGCCCCCCTCCCCTTGAGATATCAGGCCAGGTTCACAGGGTCCCCGGGCTGCTGTCAGAGTTCAGGGAAGCCCTCCCTGCCACCCACAGGACCAAGCGTTTTCCCCCGTGGACCACACGTCCCAGCAGCTCTCCCACCCCCGCAGAGGCAGAGTGCCCGGGAAGAACTAGGGACGTGGGGCCGGGAAGAGGGGCCGGGAAGAGGGGCCGGCCACGGTTCCGCGCCAGGTGGAGCGGGTCCGGGCGGGCGGGTCCCTGGTCAACGGACCGGTTCTCCCGTCGGGAGTCGGGCCTGTGCCCCTGCTGGGAGGCCAAGAGCCTTGCTTCGCCTGCAACGCCCCCACCCTGCCACAAGGCGGCAGACTTGGACCCAGCCGCTTCAACCCTCCAGTCTCTGCTGAACCACCCAAAAATGGAGTGTGACCGCTGCGACCTCAGTCCCCCAGAGCTCCAACCCCCACCTCTGTGAGGGAATCGGCGGCCTCCTGTCCTTGGCGTCCGCAAGAGGCATTCACCTGCGGTGAACCTGGGCCTCGGGCGAGCAGGGCCAGGCCCCATGGTAGGAGCCCGGGGAGGCAATGGCAGCCTCTGCGGCCAGGCCTCGGGCTCTCCCCGGGGCTCTCTCGGGGCACGGGCACCGTCTCTCGCCTTGAGAGTGCCCACGCCGTCCCTTGAGCCCCGCGAGACACCTGCTTCCCGTGATGAGAGGCCCGCTGCCTCCGTGGAGCTTGGAACTCTGGGGCCGGTCTGCGGGTCACTGGGCTAAGTGGCTGGAAAGGCGCAGACCCCTCCGTCCCGACCGCCCCACTGCGAAGGACAGGGGGCAGGCCCCCAGGAGATGGCTTTGGTCGAGCCGCGGCTGGCCGGTTTCGGGCCAAGACGCGGGACCCGGCAGGCTCAGGGCAGGCAGCCCCACCAGAAGCCTCCCTCGGGGCAACGGGCCCCACCCTGGACATATCAGGCCTGCTCCACAGGGTCCCTGGGGTCGTGTCCGTGGAACTGGAAGCTCTCCCCGCCACCCGGAGGTCCGTTCCTTTTCCCGTGGACCACACTTGCCAGCCCGTCTCCCACCCCGGCACAGGCAGAGTGCCAGGGAACAACTAGGGACCTGGGGACGGGAAGAGGGGGCCGGCCACGGTTCCGCGCCAGGTGGGGCGGGCCCGGGCGGGCGGGACCCACGCCCAGGGACCCGGTCTCCCGGGGGGTCTCGGGCCTGAGACCTGCCTGCGGGGCTAAGAGTCTTTCTTGGCTCCAACGGGCCCACCCGGCCCCGAGGCGGCAAACTTGCACCGAGACGCTTCTACTCTCTAAAGTCTGGGCTCAACTTCGCCAGAAGGGACTGTGTCCGCTGCGACCTGGGTCCCACAGAGCTCGAACCCCCCTCCCCGTGAAGGCATCCGCGGCCCGTGGTCCTTGGTGTCCGCAAAAGGCATTCACCTGCGGAGAACCTGGGCCCAGGTGAGCGGGACCAGGCCCCACGGCAGGAGCCAGGGGAGGCCACTGGAGCCACGGGGGCCAGGGCTGGGCATTTTCCCGGGTGCTCTCTCGGGTCCCAGGCGCCCTCTCTCGCCCGGGGAGTGCCCACGCCGTCCCCTGACCCCCGCAGGACGCCTGCATCCCGCCATAAGCGGCCCACCTCCTCCATGGAGCTCGGACACATGGGGCCGGGGTGCGAGCAACTGGCCTACGTGGCGGCAAACCCGCAGACCCCTCCGTCCCGTCCCCACCACCGCGAAGATCCCCCTGTTCTTCCATCCGTAAAGGGGTCCCCCTTTACGGATGGAAGAACAGGGGGGAGGCCCCCAGGAGATGGCTTTTGTCCGAGCAGCGGCTGGGTGGTTTCGGGCCAGGAGGCGGGGCCGCGCAGGCGCAAGCAGGCCCCCCCACCCCACGAGCATCCCTCCCGGGCAACGGGCCCCCCCCCCCCTCCCCTTGAGATATCAGGCCAGGTTCACAGGGTCCCCGGGCTGCTGTCAGAGTTCAGGGAAGCCCTCCCTGCCACCCACAGGACCAAGCGTTTTCCCCCGTGGACCACACGTCCCAGCAGCTCTCCCACCCCCGCAGAGGCAGAGTGCCCGGGAAGAACTAGGGACGTGGGGCCGGGAAGAGGGGCCGGGAATAGGGGCCGGCCACGGTTCCGCGCCAGGTGGAGCGGGTCCGGGCGGGCGGGTCCCTGGTCAACGGACCGGTTCTCCCGTCGGGAGTCGGGCCTGTGCCCCTGCTGGGAGGCCAAGAGCCTTGCTTCGCCTGCAACGCCCCCACCCTGCCACAAGGCGGCAGACTTGGACCCAGCCGCTTCAACCCTCCAGTCTCTGCTGAACCACCCAAAAATGGAGTGTGACCGCTGCGACCTCAGTCCCCCAGAGCTCCAACCCCCACCTCTGTGAGGGAATCGGCGGCCTCCTGTCCTTGGCGTCCGCAAGAGGCATTCACCTGCGGTGAACCTGGGCCTCGGGCGAGCAGGGCCAGGCCCCATGGTAGGAGCCCGGGGAGGCAATGGCAGCCTCTGCGGCCAGGCCTCGGGCTCTCCCCGGGGCTCTCTCGGGGCACGGGCACCGTCTCTCGCCTTGAGAGTGCCCACGCCGTCCCTTGAGCCCCGCGAGACACCTGCTTCCCGTGATGAGAGGCCCGCTGCCTCCGTGGAGCTTGGAACTCTGGGGCCGGGCTGCGGGTCACTGGGCTAAGTGGCTGGAAAGGCGCAGACCCCTCCGTCCCGACCGCCCCACTGCGAAGGACAGGGGGCAGGCCCCCAGGAGATGGCTTTGGTCGAGCCGCGGCTGGCCGGTTTCGGGCCAAGACGCGGGACCCGGCAGGCTCAGGGCAGGCAGCCCCACCAGAAGCCTCCCTCGGGGCAACGGGCCCCACCCTGGACATATCAGGCCTGCTCCACAGGGTCCCTGGGGTCGTGTCCGTGGAACTGGAAGCTCTCCCCGCCACCCGGAGGTCCGTTCCTTTTCCCGTGGACCACACTTGCCAGCCCGTCTCCCACCCCGGCACAGGCAGAGTGCCAGGGAACAACTAGGGACCTGGGGACGGGAAGAGGGGGCCGGCCACGGTTCCGCGCCAGGTGGGGCGGGCCCGGGCGGGCGGGACCCACGCCCAGGGACCCGGTCTCCCGGGGGGTCTCGGGCCTGAGACCTGCCTGCGGGGCTAAGAGTCTTTCTTGGCTCCAACGGGCCCACCCGGCCCCGAGGCGGCAAACTTGCACCGAGACGCTTCTACTCTCTAAAGTCTGGGCTCAACTTCGCCAGAAGGGACTGTGTCCGCTGCGACCTGGGTCCCACAGAGCTCGAACCCCCCTCCCCGTGAAGGCATCCGCGGCCCGTGGTCCTTGGTGTCCGCAAAAGGCATTCACCTGCGGAGAACCTGGGCCCAGGTGAGCGGGACCAGGCCCCACGGCAGGAGCCTGGGGAGGCCACTGGAGCCACGGGGGCCAGGGCTGGGCATTTTCCCGGGTGCTCTCTCGGGTCCCAGGCGCCCTCTCTCGCCCGGGGAGTGCCCACGCCGTCCCCTGACCCCCGCAGGACGCCTGCATCCCGCCATAAGCGGCCCACCTCCTCCATGGAGCTCGGACACATGGGGCCGGGGTGCGAGCAACTGGCCTACGTGGCGGCAAACCCGCAGACCCCTCCGTCCCGTCCCCACCACCGCGAAGATCCCCCTGTTCTTCCATCCGTAAAGGGGTCCCCCTTTACGGATGGAAGAACAGGGGGGAGGCCCCCAGGAGATGGCTTTTGTCCGAGCAGCGGCTGGGTGGTTTCGGGCCAGGAGGCGGGGCCGCGCAGGCGCAAGCAGGCCCCCCCACCCCACGAGCATCCCTCCCGGGCAACGGGCCCCCCCCCCCCCTCCCCTTGAGATATCAGGCCAGGTTCACAGGGTCCCCGGGCTGCTGTCAGAGTTCAGGGAAGCCCTCCCTGCCACCCACAGGACCAAGTGTTTTCCCCCGTGGACCACACGTCCCAGCAGCTCTCCCACCCCCGCAGAGGCAGAGTGCCCGGGAAGAACTAGGGACGTGGGGCCGGGAAGAGGGGCCGGGAAGAGGGGCCGGCCACGGTTCCGCGCCAGGTGGAGCGGGTCCGGGCGGGCGGGTCCCTGGTCAACGGACCGGTTCTCCCGTCGGGAGTCGGGCCTGTGCCCCTGCTGGGAGGCCAAGAGCCTTGCTTCGCCTGCAACGCCCCCACCCTGCCACAAGGCGGCAGACTTGGACCCAGCCGCTTCAACCCTCCAGTCTCTGCTGAACCACCCAAAAATGGAGTGTGACCGCTGCGACCTCAGTCCCCCAGAGCTCCAACCCCCACCTCTGTGAGGGAATCGGCGGCCTCCTGTCCTTGGCGTCCGCAAGAGGCATTCACCTGCGGTGAACCTGGGCCTCGGGCGAGCAGGGCCAGGCCCCATGGTAGGAGCCCGGGGAGGCAATGGCAGCCTCTGCGGCCAGGCCTCGGGCTCTCCCCGGGGCTCTCTCGGGGCACGGGCACCGTCTCTCGCCTTGAGAGTGCCCACGCCGTCCCTTGAGCCCCGCGAGACACCTGCTTCCCGTGATGAGAGGCCCGCTGCCTCCGTGGAGCTTGGAACTCTGGGGCCGGGCTGCGGGTCACTGGGCTAAGTGGCTGGAAAGGCGCAGACCCCTCCGTCCCGACCGCCCCACTGCGAAGGACAGGGGGCAGGCCCCCAGGAGATGGCTTTGGTCGAGCCGCGGCTGGCCGGTTTCGGGCCAAGACGCGGGACCCGGCAGGCTCAGGGCAGGCAGCCCCACCAGAAGCCTCCCTCGGGGCAACGGGCCCCACCCTGGACATATCAGGCCTGCTCCACAGGGTCCCTGGGGTCGTGTCCGTGGAACTGGAAGCTCTCCCCGCCACCCGGAGGTCCGTTCCTTTTCCCGTGGACCACACTTGCCAGCCCGTCTCCCACCCCGGCACAGGCAGAGTGCCAGGGAACAACTAGGGACCTGGGGACGGGAAGAGGGGGCCGGCCACGGTTCCGCGCCAGGTGGGGCGGGCCCGGGCGGGCGGGACCCACGCCCAGGGACCCGGTCTCCCGGGGGGTCTCGGGCCTGAGACCTGCCTGCGGGGCTAAGAGTCTTTCTTGGCTCCAACGGGCCCACCCGGCCCCGAGGCGGCAAACTTGCACCGAGACGCTTCTACTCTCTAAAGTCTGGGCTCAACTTCGCCAGAAGGGACTGTGTCCGCTGCGACCTGGGTCCCACAGAGCTCGAACCCCCCTCCCCGTGAAGGCATCCGCGGCCCGTGGTCCTTGGTGTCCGCAAAAGGCATTCACCTGCGGAGAACCTGGGCCCAGGTGAGCGGGACCAGGCCCCACGGCAGGAGCCTGGGGAGGCCACTGGAGCCACGGGGGCCAGGGCTGGGCATTTTCCCGGGTGCTCTCTCGGGTCCCAGGCGCCCTCTCTCGCCCGGGGAGTGCCCACGCCGTCCCCTGACCCCCGCAGGACGCCTGCATCCCGCCATAAGCGGCCCACCTCCTCCATGGAGCTCTGACACATGGGGCCGGGGTGCGAGCAACTGGCCTACGTGGCGGCAAACCCGCAGACCCCTCCGTCCCGTCCCCACCACCGCGAAGATCCCCCTGTTCTTCCATCCGTAAAGGGGTCCCCCTTTACGGATGGAAGAACAGGGGGGAGGCCCCCAGGAGATGGCTTTTGTCCGAGCAGCGGCTGGGTGGTTTCGGGCCAGGAGGCGGGGCCGCGCAGGCGCAAGCAGGCCCCCCCACCCCACGAGCATCCCTCCCGGGCAACGGGCCCCCCCCCCCTCCCCTTGAGATATCAGGCCAGGTTCACAGGGTCCCCGGGCTGCTGTCAGAGTTCAGGGAAGCCCTCCCTGCCACCCACAGGACCAAGCGTTTTCCCCCGTGGACCACACGTCCCAGCAGCTCTCCCACCCCCGCAGAGGCAGAGTGCCCGGGAAGAACTAGGGACGTGGGGCCGGGAAGAGGGGCCGGGAAGAGGGGCCGGCCAAGGTTCCGCGCCAGGTGGAGCGCGTCCGGGCGGGCGGATCCCTGGTCAACGGACCGGTTCTCCCGTCGGGAGTCGGGCCTGTGCCCCTGCTGGGAGGCCAAGAGCCTTGCTTCGCCTGCAACGCCCCCACCCTGCCACAAGGCGGCAGACTTGGACCCAGCCGCTTCAACCCTCCAGTCTCTGCTGAACCACCCAAAAATGGAGTGTGACCGCTGCGACCTCAGTCCCCCAGAGCTCCAACCCCCACCTCTGTGAGGGAATCGGCGGCCTCCTGTCCTTGGCGTCCGCAAGAGGCATTCACCTGCGGTGAACCTGGGCCTCGGGCGAGCAGGGCCAGGCCCCATGGTAGGAGCCCGGGGAGGCAATGGCAGCCTCTGCGGCCAGGCCTCGGGCTCTCCCCGGGGCTCTCTCGGGGCACGGGCACCGTCTCTCGCCTTGAGAGTGCCCACGCCGTCCCTTGAGCCCCGCGAGACACCTGCTTCCCGTGATGAGAGGCCCGCTGCCTCCGTGGAGCTTGGAACTCTGGGGCCGGGCTGCGGGTCACTGGGCTAAGTGGCTGGAAAGGCGCAGACCCCTCCGTCCCGACCGCCCCACTGCGAAGGACAGGGGGCAGGCCCCCAGGAGATGGCTTTGGTCGAGCCGCGGCTGGCCGGTTTCGGGCCAAGACGCGGGACCCGGCAGGCTCAGGGCAGGCAGCCCCACCAGAAGCCTCCCTCGGGGCAACGGGCCCCACCCTGGACATATCAGGCCTGCTCCACAGGGTCCCTGGGGTCGTGTCCGTGGAACTGGAAGCTCTCCCCGCCACCCGGAGGTCCGTTCCTTTTCCCGTGGACCACACTTGCCAGCCCGTCTCCCACCCCGGCACAGGCAGAGTGCCAGGGAACAACTAGGGACCTGGGGACGGGAAGAGGGGGCCGGCCAGGGTTCCGCGCCAGGTGGGGCGGGCCCGGGCGGGCGGGACCCACGCCCAGGGACCCGGTCTCCCGGGGGGTCTCGGGCCTGAGACCTGCCTGCGGGGCTAAGAGTCTTTCTTGGCTCCAACGGGCCCACCCGGCCCCGAGGCGGCAAACTTGCACCGAGACGCTTCTACTCTCTAAAGTCTGGGCTCAACTTCGCCAGAAGGGACTGTGTCCGCTGCGACCTGGGTCCCACAGAGCTCGAACCCCCCTCCCCGTGAAGGCATCCGCGGCCCGTGGTCCTTGGTGTCCGCAAAAGGCATTCACCTGCGGAGAACCTGGGCCCAGGTGAGCGGGACCAGGCCCCACGGCAGGAGCCTGGGGAGGCCACTGGAGCCACGGGGGCCAGGGCTGGGCATTTTCCCGGGTGCTCTCTCGGGTCCCAGGCGCCCTCTCTCGCCCGGGGAGTGCCCACGCCGTCCCCTGACCCCCGCAGGACGCCTGCATCCCGCCATAAGCGGCCCACCTCCTCCATGGAGCTCGGACACATGGGGCCGGGGTGCGAGCAACTGGCCTACGTGGCGGCAAACCCGCAGACCCCTCCGTCCCGTCCCCACCACCGCGAAGATCCCCCTGTTCTTCCATCCGTAAAGGGGTCCCCCTTTACGGATGGAAGAACAGGGGGGAGGCCCCCAGGAGATGGCTTTTGTCCGAGCAGCGGCTGGGTGGTATCGGGCCAGGAGGCGGGACCGCGCAGGCGCAAGCAGGCCCCCCCACCCCACGAGCATCCCTCCCGGGCAACGGGCCCCCCCCCCCCTCCCCTTGAGATATCAGGCCAGGTTCACAGGGTCCCCGGGCTGCTGTCAGAGTTCAGGGAAGCCCTCCCTGCCACCCACAGGACCAAGCGTTTTCCCCCGTGGACCACATGTCCCAGCAGCTCTCCCACCCCCGCAGAGGCAGAGTGCCCGGGAAGAACTAGGGACGTGGGGCCGGGAAGAGGGGCCGGGAAGAGGGGCCGGCCACGGTTCCGCGCCAGGTGGAGCGGGTCCGGGCGGGCGGATCCCTGGTCAACGGACCGGTTCTCCCGTCGGGAGTCGGGCCTGTGCCCCTGCTGGGAGGCCAAGAGCCTTGCTTCGCCTGCAACGCCCCCACCCTGCCACAAGGCGGCAGACTTGGACCCAGCCGCTTCAACCCTCCAGTCTCTGCTGAACCACCCAAAAATGGAGTGTGACCGCTGCGACCTCAGTCCCCCAGAGCTCCAACCCCCACCTCTGTGAGGGAATCGGCGGCCTCCTGTCCTTGGCGTCCGCAAGAGGCATTCACCTGCGGTGAACCTGGGCCTCGGGCGAGCAGGGCCAGGCCCCATGGTAGGAGCCCGGGGAGGCAATGGCAGCCTCTGCGGCCAGGCCTCGGGCTCTCCCCGGGGCTCTCTCGGGGCACGGGCACCGTCTCTCGCCTTGAGAGTGCCCACGCCGTCCCTTGAGCCCCGCGAGACACCTGCTTCCCGTGATGAGAGGCCCGCTGCCTCCGTGGAGCTTGGAACTCTGGGGCCGGGCTGCGGGTCACTGGGCTAAGTGGCTGGAAAGGCGCAGACCCCTCCGTCCCGACCGCCCCACTGCGAAGGACAGGGGGCAGGCCCCCAGGAGATGGCTTTGGTCGAGCCGCGGCTGGCCGGTTTCGGGCCAAGACGCGGGACCCGGCAGGCTCAGGGCAGGCAGCCCCACCAGAAGCCTCCCTCGGGGCAACGGGCCCCACCCTGGACATATCAGGCCTGCTCCACAGGGTCCCTGGGGTCGTGTCCGTGGAACTGGAAGCTCTCCCCGCCACCCGGAGGTCCGTTCCTTTTCCCGTGGACCACACTTGCCAGCCCGTCTCCCACCCCGGCACAGGCAGAGTGCCAGGGAACAACTAGGGACCTGGGGACGGGAAGAGGGGGCCGGCCACGGTTCCGCGCCAGGTGGGGCGGGCCCGGGCGGGCGGGACCCACGCCCAGGGACCCGGTCTCCCGGGGGGTCTCGGGCCTGAGACCTGCCTGCGGGGCTAAGAGTCTTTCTTGGCTCCAACGGGCCCACCCGGCCCCGAGGCGGCAAACTTGCACCGAGACGCTTCTACTCTCTAAAGTCTGGGCTCAACTTCGCCAGAAGGGACTGTGTCCGCTGCGACCTGGGTCCCACAGAGCTCGAACCCCCCTCCCCGTGAAGGCATCCGCGGCCCGTGGTCCTTGGTGTCCGCAAAAGGCATTCACCTGCGGAGAACCTGGGCCCAGGTGAGCGGGACCAGGCCCCACGGCAGGAGCCTGGGGAGGCCACTGGAGCCACGGCGGCCAGGGCTGGGCATTTTCCCGGGTGCTCTCTCGGGTCCCAGGCGCCCTCTCTCGCCCGGGGAGTGCCCACGCCGTCCCCTGACCCCCGCAGGACGCCTGCATCCCGCCATAAGCGGCCCACCTCCTCCATGGAGCTCGGACACATGGGGCCGGGGTGCGAGCAACTGGCCTACGTGGCGGCAAACCCGCAGACCCCTCCGTCCCGTCCCCACCACCGCGAAGATCCCCCTGTTCTTCCATCCGTAAAGGGGTCCCCCTTTACGGATGGAAGAACAGGGGGGAGGCCCCCAGGAGATGGCTTTTGTCCGAGCAGCGGCTGGGTGGTTTCGGGCCAGGAGGCGGGGCCGCGCAGGCGCAAGCAGGCCCCCCCACCCCACGAGCATCCCTCCCGGGCAACGGGCCCCGCCCCCCTCCCCTTGAGATATCAGGCCAGGTTCACAGGGTCACCGGGCTGCTGTCAGAGTTCAGGGAAGCCCTCCCTGCCACCCACAGGACCAAGCGTTTTCCCCCGTGGACCACACGTCCCAGCAGCTCTCCCACCCCCGCAGAGGCAGAGTGCCCGGGAAGAACTAGGGACGTGGGGCCGGGAAGAGGGGCCGGGAAGAGGGGCCGGCCACGGTTCCGCGCCAGGTGGAGCGGGTCCGGGCGGGCGGGTCCCTGGTCAACGGACCGGTTCTCCCGTCGGGAGTCGGGCCTGTGCCCCTGCTGGGAGGCCAAGAGCCTTGCTTCGCCTGCAACGCCCCCACCCTGCCACAAGGCGGCAGACTTGGACCCAGCCGCTTCAACCCTCCAGTCTCTGCTGAACCACCCAAAAATGGAGTGTGACCGCTGCGACCTCAGTCCCCCAGAGCTCCAACCCCCACCTCTGTGAGGGAATCGGCGGCCTCCTGTCCTTGGCGTCCGCAAGAGGCATTCACCTGCGGTGAACCTGGGCCTCGGGCGAGCAGGGCCAGGCCCCATGGTAGGAGCCCGGGGAGGCAATGGCAGCCTCTGCGGCCAGGCCTCGGGCTCTCCCCGGGGCTCTCTCGGGGCACGGGCACCGTCTCTCGCCTTGAGAGTGCCCACGCCGTCCCTTGAGCCCCGCGAGACACCTGCTTCCCGTGATGAGAGGCCCGCTGCCTCCGTGGAGCTTGGAACTCTGGGGCCGGTCTGCGGGTCACTGGGCTAAGTGGCTGGAAAGGCGCAGACCCCTCCGTCCCGACCGCCCCACTGCGAAGGACAGGGGGCAGGCCCCCAGGAGATGGCTTTGGTCGAGCCGCGGCTGGCCGGTTTCGGGCCAAGACGCGGGACCCGGCAGGCTCAGGGCAGGCAGCCCCACCAGAAGCCTCCCTCGGGGCAACGGGCCCCACCCTGGACATATCAGGCCTGCTCCACAGGGTCCCTGGGGTCGTGTCCGTGGAACTGGAAGCTCTCCCCGCCACCCGGAGGTCCGTTCCTTTTCCCGTGGACCACACTTGCCAGCCCGTCTCCCACCCCGGCACAGGCAGAGTGCCAGGGAACAACTAGGGACCTGGGGACGGGAAGAGGGGGCCGGCCACGGTTCCGCGCCAGGTGGGGCGGGCCCGGGCGGGCGGGACCCACGCCCAGGGACCCGGTCTCCCGGGGGGTCTCGGGCCTGAGACCTGCCTGCGGGGCTAAGAGTCTTTCTTGGCTCCAACGGGCCCACCCGGCCCCGAGGCGGCAAACTTGCACCGAGACGCTTCTACTCTCTAAAGTCTGGGCTCAACTTCGCCAGAAGGGACTGTGTCCGCTGCGACCTGGGTCCCACAGAGCTCGAACCCCCCTCCCCGTGAAGGCATCCGCGGCCCGTGGTCCTTGGTGTCCGCAAAAGGCATTCACCTGCGGAGAACCTGGGCCCAGGTGAGCGGGACCAGGCCCCACGGCAGGAGCCTGGGGAGGCCACTGGAGCCACGGGGGCCAGGGCTGGGCATTTTCCCGGGTGCTCTCTCGGGTCCCAGGCGCCCTCTCTCGCCCGGGGAGTGCCCACGCCGTCCCCTGACCCCCGCAGGACGCCTGCATCCCGCCATAAGCGGCCCACCTCCTCCATGGAGCTCGGACACATGGGGCCGGGGTGCGAGCAACTGGCCTACGTGGCGGCAAACCCGCAGACCCCTCCGTCCCGTCCCCACCACCGCGAAGATCCCCCTGTTCTTCCATCCGTAAAGCGGTCCCCCTTTACGGATGGAAGAACAGGGGGGAGGCCCCCAGGAGATGGCTTTTGTCCGAGCAGCGGCTGGGTGGTTTCGGGCCAGGAGGCGGGGCCGCGCAGGCGCAAGCAGGCCCCCCCACCCCACGAGCATCCCTCCCGGGCAACGGGCCCCCCCCCCCTCCCCTTGAGATATCAGGCCAGGTTCACAGGGTCCCCGGGCTGCTGTCAGAGTTCAGGGAAGCCCTCCCTGCCACCCACAGGACCAAGCGTTTTCCCCCGTGGACCACACGTCCCAGCAGCTCTCCCACCCCCGCAGAGGCAGAGTGCCCGGGAAGAACTAGGGACGTGGGGCCGGGAAGAGGGGCCGGGAATAGGGGCCGGCCACGGTTCCGCGCCAGGTGGAGCGGGTCCGGGCGGGCGGGTCCCTGGTCAACGGACCGGTTCTCCCGTCGGGAGTCGGGCCTGTGCCCCTGCTGGGAGGCCAAGAGCCTTGCTTCGCCTGCAACGCCCCCACCCTGCCACAAGGCGGCAGACTTGGACCCAGCCGCTTCAACCCTCCAGTCTCTGCTGAACCACCCAAAAATGGAGTGTGACCGCTGCGACCTCAGTCCCCCAGAGCTCCAACCCCCACCTCTGTGAGGGAATCGGCGGCCTCCTGTCCTTGGCGTCCGCAAGAGGCATTCACCTGCGGTGAACCTGGGCCTCGGGCGAGCAGGGCCAGGCCCCATGGTAGGAGCCCGGGGAGGCAATGGCAGCCTCTGCGGCCAGGCCTCGGGCTCTCCCCGGGGCTCTCTCGGGGCACGGGCACCGTCTCTCGCCTTGAGAGTGCCCACGCCGTCCCTTGAGCCCCGCGAGACACCTGCTTCCCGTGATGAGAGGCCCGCTGCCTCCGTGGAGCTTGGAACTCTGGGGCCGGGCTGCGGGTCACTGGGCTAAGTGGCTGGAAAGGCGCAGACCCCTCCGTCCCGACCGCCCCACTGCGAAGGACAGGGGGCAGGCCCCCAGGAGATGGCTTTGGTCGAGCCGCGGCTGGCCGGTTTCGGGCCAAGACGCGGGACCCGGCAGGCTCAGGGCAGGCAGCCCCACCAGAAGCCTCCCTCGGGGCAACGGGCCCCACCCTGGACATATCAGGCCTGCTCCACAGGGTCCCTGGGGTCGTGTCCGTGGAACTGGAAGCTCTCCCCGCCACCCGGAGGTCCGTTCCTTTTCCCGTGGACCACACTTGCCAGCCCGTCTCCCACCCCGGCACAGGCAGAGTGCCAGGGAACAACTAGGGACCTGGGGACGGGAAGAGGGGGCCGGCCACGGTTCCGCGCCAGGTGGGGCGGGCCCGGGCGGGCGGGACCCACGCCCAGGGACCCGGTCTCCCGGGGGGTCTCGGGCCTGAGACCTGCCTGCGGGGCTAAGAGTCTTTCTTGGCTCCAACGGGCCCACCCGGCCCCGAGGCGGCAAACTTGCACCGAGACGCTTCTACTCTCTAAAGTCTGGGCTCAACTTCGCCAGAAGGGACTGTGTCCGCTGCGACCTGGGTCCCACAGAGCTCGAACCCCCCTCCCCGTGAAGGCATCCGCGGCCCGTGGTCCTTGGTGTCCGCAAAAGGCATTCACCTGCGGAGAACCTGGGCCCAGGTGAGCGGGACCAGGCCCCACGGCAGGAGCCTGGGGAGGCCACTGGAGCCACGGGGGCCAGGGCTGGGCATTTTCCCGGGTGCTCTCTCGGGTCCCAGGCGCCCTCTCTCGCCCGGGGAGTGCCCACGCCGTCCCCTGACCCCCGCAGGACGCCTGCATCCCGCCATAAGCGGCCCACCTCCTCCATGGAGCTCGGACACATGGGGCCGGGGTGCGAGCAACTGGCCTACGTGGCGGCAAACCCGCAGACCCCTCCGTCCCGTCCCCACCACCGCGAAGATCCCCCTGTTCTTCCATCCGTAAAGGGGTCCCCCTTTACGGATGGAAGAACAGGGGGGAGGCCCCCAGGAGATGGCTTTTGTCCGAGCAGCGGCTGGGTGGTTTCGGGCCAGGAGGCGGGGCCGCGCAGGCGCAAGCAGGCCCCCCCACCCCACGAGCATCCCTCCCGGGCAACGGGCCCCCCCCCCTCCCCTTGAGATATCAGGCCAGGTTCACAGGGTCCCCGGGCTGCTGTCAGAGTTCAGGGAAGCCCTCCCTGCCACCCACAGGACCAAGCGTTTTCCCCCGTGGACCACACGTCCCAGCAGCTCTCCCACCCCCGCAGAGGCAGAGTGCCCGGGAAGAACTAGGGACGTGGGGCCGGGAAGAGGGGCCGGGAAGAGGGGCCGGCCACGGTTCCGCGCCAGGTGGAGCGGGTCCGGGCGGGCGGGTCCCTGGTCAACGGACCGGTTCTCCCGTCGGGAGTCGGGCCTGTGCCCCTGCTGGGAGGCCAAGAGCCTTGCTTCGCCTGCAACGCCCCCACCCTGCCACAAGGCGGCAGACTTGGACCCAGCCGCTTCAACCCTCCAGTCTCTGCTGAACCACCCAAAAATGGAGTGTGACCGCTGCGACCTCAGTCCCCCAGAGCTCCAACCCCCACCTCTGTGAGGGAATCGGCGGCCTCCTGTCCTTGGCGTCCGCAAGAGGCATTCACCTGCGGTGAACCTGGGCCTCGGGCGAGCAGGGCCAGGCCCCATGGTAGGAGCCCGGGGAGGCAATGGCAGCCTCTGCGGCCAGGCCTCGGGCTCTCCCCGGGGCTCTCTCGGGGCACGGGCACCGTCTCTCGCCTTGAGAGTGCCCACGCCGTCCCTTGAGCCCCGCGAGACACCTGCTTCCCGTGATGAGAGGCCCGCTGCCTCCGTGGAGCTTGGAACTCTGGGGCCGGTCTGCGGGTCACTGGGCTAAGTGGCTGGAAAGGCGCAGACCCCTCCGTCCCGACCGCCCCACTGCGAAGGACAGGGGGCAGGCCCCCAGGAGATGGCTTTGGTCGAGCCGCGGCTGGCCGGTTTCGGGCCAAGACGCGGGACCCGGCAGGCTCAGGGCAGGCAGCCCCACCAGAAGCCTCCCTCGGGGCAACGGGCCCCACCCTGGACATATCAGGCCTGCTCCACAGGGTCCCTGGGGTCGTGTCCGTGGAACTGGAAGCTCTCCCCGCCACCCGGAGGTCCGTTCCTTTTCCCGTGGACCACACTTGCCAGCCCGTCTCCCACCCCGGCACAGGCAGAGTGCCAGGGAACAACTAGGGACCTGGGGACGGGAAGAGGGGGCCGGCCACGGTTCCGCGCCAGGTGGGGCGGGCCCGGGCGGGCGGGACCCACGCCCAGGGACCCGGTCTCCCGGGGGGTCTCGGGCCTGAGACCTGCCTGCGGGGCTAAGAGTCTTTCTTGGCTCCAACGGGCCCACCCGGCCCCGAGGCGGCAAACTTGCACCGAGACGCTTCTACTCTCTAAAGTCTGGGCTCAACTTCGCCAGAAGGGACTGTGTCCGCTGCGACCTGGGTCCCACAGAGCTCGAACCCCCCTCCCCGTGAAGGCATCCGCGGCCCGTGGTCCTTGGTGTCCGCAAAAGGCATTCACCTGCGGAGAACCTGGGCCCAGGTGAGCGGGACCAGGCCCCACGGCAGGAGCCTGGGGAGGCCACTGGAGCCACGGGGGCCAGGGCTGGGCATTTTCCCGGGTGCTCTCTCGGGTCCCAGGCGCCCTCTCTCGCCCGGGGAGTGCCCACGCCGTCCCCTGACCCCCGCAGGACGCCTGCATCCCGCCATAAGCGGCCCACCTCCTCCATGGAGCTCGGACACATGGGGCCGGGGTGCGAGCAACTGGCCTACGTGGCGGCAAACCCGCAGACCCCTCCGTCCCGTCCCCACCACCGCGAAGATCCCCCTGTTCTTCCATCCGTAAAGGGGTCCCCCTTTACGGATGGAAGAACAGGGGGGAGGCCCCCAGGAGATGGCTTTTGTCCGAGCAGCGGCTGGGTGGTTTCGGGCCAGGAGGCGGGGCCGCGCAGGCGCAAGCAGGCCCCCCCACCCCACGAGCATCCCTCCCGGGCAACGGGCCCCCCCCCCCTCCCCTTGAGATATCAGGCCAGGTTCACAGGGTCCCCGGGCTGCTGTCAGAGTTCAGGGAAGCCCTCCCTGCCACCCACAGGACCAAGCGTTTTCCCCCGTGGACCACACGTCCCAGCAGCTCTCCCACCCCCGCAGAGGCAGAGTGCCCGGGAAGAACTAGGGACGTGGGGCCGGGAAGAGGGGCCGGGAAGAGGGGCCGGCCAAGGTTCCGCGCCAGGTGGAGCGCGTCCGGGCGGGCGGATCCCTGGTCAACGGACCGGTTCTCCCGTCGGGAGTCGGGCCTGTGCCCCTGCTGGGAGGCCAAGAGCCTTGCTTCGCCTGCAACGCCCCCACCCTGCCACAAGGCGGCAGACTTGGACCCAGCCGCTTCAACCCTCCAGTCTCTGCTGAACCACCCAAAAATGGAGTGTGACCGCTGCGACCTCAGTCCCCCAGAGCTCCAACCCCCACCTCTGTGAGGGAATCGGCGGCCTCCTGTCCTTGGCGTCCGCAAGAGGCATTCACCTGCGGTGAACCTGGGCCTCGGGCGAGCAGGGCCAGGCCCCATGGTAGGAGCCCGGGGAGGCAATGGCAGCCTCTGCGGCCAGGCCTCGGGCTCTCCCCGGGGCTCTCTCGGGGCACGGGCACCGTCTCTCGCCTTGAGAGTGCCCACGCCGTCCCTTGAGCCCCGCGAGACACCTGCTTCCCGTGATGAGAGGCCCGCTGCCTCCGTGGAGCTTGGAACTCTGGGGCCGGGCTGCGGGTCACTGGGCTAAGTGGCTGGAAAGGCGCAGACCCCTCCGTCCCGACCGCCCCACTGCGAAGGACAGGGGGCAGGCCCCCAGGAGATGGCTTTGGTCGAGCCGCGGCTGGCCGGTTTCGGGCCAAGACGCGGGACCCGGCAGGCTCAGGGCAGGCAGCCCCACCAGAAGCCTCCCTCGGGGCAACGGGCCCCACCCTGGACATATCAGGCCTGCTCCACAGGGTCCCTGGGGTCGTGTCCGTGGAACTGGAAGCTCTCCCCGCCACCCGGAGGTCCGTTCCTTTTCCCGTGGACCACACTTGCCAGCCCGTCTCCCACCCCGGCACAGGCAGAGTGCCAGGGAACAACTAGGGACCTGGGGACGGGAAGAGGGGGCCGGCCAGGGTTCCGCGCCAGGTGGGGCGGGCCCGGGCGGGCGGGACCCACGCCCAGGGACCCGGTCTCCCGGGGGGTCTCGGGCCTGAGACCTGCCTGCGGGGCTAAGAGTCTTTCTTGGCTCCAACGGGCCCACCCGGCCCCGAGGCGGCAAACTTGCACCGAGACGCTTCTACTCTCTAAAGTCTGGGCTCAACTTCGCCAGAAGGGACTGTGTCCGCTGCGACCTGGGTCCCACAGAGCTCGAACCCCCCTCCCCGTGAAGGCATCCGCGGCCCGTGGTCCTTGGTGTCCGCAAAAGGCATTCACCTGCGGAGAACCTGGGCCCAGGTGAGCGGGACCAGGCCCCACGGCAGGAGCCTGGGGAGGCCACTGGAGCCACGGGGGCCAGGGCTGGGCATTTTCCCGGGTGCTCTCTCGGGTCCCAGGCGCCCTCTCTCGCCCGGGGAGTGCCCACGCCGTCCCCTGACCCCCGCAGGACGCCTGCATCCCGCCATAAGCGGCCCACCTCCTCCATGGAGCTCGGACACATGGGGCCGGGGTGCGAGCAACTGGCCTACGTGGCGGCAAACCCGCAGACCCCTCCGTCCCGTCCCCACCACCGCGAAGATCCCCCTGTTCTTCCATCCGTAAAGGGGTCCCCCTTTACGGATGGAAGAACAGGGGGGAGGCCCCCAGGAGATGGCTTTTGTCCGAGCAGCGGCTGGGTGGTTTCGGGCCAGGAGGCGGGGCCGCGCAGGCGCAAGCAGGCCCCCCCACCCCACGAGCATCCCTCCCGGGCAACGGGCCCCGCCCCCCTCCCCTTGAGATATCAGGCCAGGTTCACAGGGTCCCCGGGCTGCTGTCAGAGTTCAGGGAAGCCCTCCCTGCCACCCACAGGACCAAGCGTTTTCCCCCGTGGACCACACGTCCCAGCAGCTCTCCCACCCCCGCAGAGGCAGAGTGCCCGGGAAGAACTAGGGACGTGGGGCCGGGAAGAGGGGCCGGGAAGAGGGGCCGGCCACGGTTCCGCGCCAGGTGGAGCGGGTCCGGGCGGGCGGATCCCTGGTCAACGGACCGGTTCTCCCGTCGGGAGTCGGGCCTGTGCCCCTGCTGGGAGGCCAAGAGCCTTGCTTCGCCTGCAACGCCCCCACCCTGCCACAAGGCGGCAGACTTGGACCCAGCCGCTTCAACCCTCCAGTCTCTGCTGAACCACCCAAAAATGGAGTGTGACCGCTGCGACCTCAGTCCCCCAGAGCTCCAACCCCCACCTCTGTGAGGGAATCGGCGGCCTCCTGTCCTTGGCGTCCGCAAGAGGCATTCACCTGCGGTGAACCTGGGCCTCGGGCGAGCAGGGCCAGGCCCCATGGTAGGAGCCCGGGGAGGCAATGGCAGCCTCTGCGGCCAGGCCTCGGGCTCTCCCCGGGGCTCTCTCGGGGCACGGGCACCGTCTCTCGCCTTGAGAGTGCCCACGCCGCCCTTGAGCCCCGCGAGACACCTGCTTCCCGTGATGAGAGGCCCGCTGCCTCCGTGGAGCTTGGAACTCTGGGGCCGGGCTGCGGGTCACTGGGCTAAGTGGCTGGAAAGGCGCAGACCCCTCCGTCCCGACCGCCCCACTGCGAAGGACAGGGGGCAGGCCCCCAGGAGATGGCTTTGGTCGAGCCGCGGCTGGCCGGTTTCGGGCCAAGACGCGGGACCCGGCAGGCTCAGGGCAGGCAGCCCCACCAGAAGCCTCCCTCGGGGCAACGGGCCCCACCCTGGACATATCAGGCCTGCTCCACAGGGTCCCTGGGGTCGTGTCCGTGGAACTGGAAGCTCTCCCCGCCACCCGGAGGTCCGTTCCTTTTCCCGTGGACCACACTTGCCAGCCCGTCTCCCACCCCGGCACAGGCAGAGTGCCAGGGAACAACTAGGGACCTGGGGACGGGAAGAGGGGGCCGGCCAGGGTTCCGCGCCAGGTAGGGCGGGCCCGGGCGGGCGGGACCCACGCCCAGGGACCCGGTCTCCCGGGGGGTCTCGGGCCTGAGACCTGCCTGCGGGGCTAAGAGTCTTTCTTGGCTCCAACGGGCCCACCCGGCCCCGAGGCGGCAAACTTGCACCGAGACGCTTCTACTCTCTAAAGTCTGGGCTCAACTTCGCCAGAAGGGACTGTGTCCGCTGCGACCTGGGTCCCACAGAGCTCGAACCCCCCTCCCCGTGAAGGCATCCGCGGCCCGTGGTCCTTGGTGTCCGCAAAAGGCATTCACCTGCGGAGAACCTGGGCCCAGGTGAGCGGGACCAGGCCCCACGGCAGGAGCCTGGGGAGGCCACTGGAGCCACGGGGGCCAGGGCTGGGCATTTTCCCGGGTGCTCTCTCGGGTCCCAGGCGCCCTCTCTCGCCCGGGGAGTGCCCACGCCGTCCCCTGACCCCCGCAGGACGCCTGCATCCCGCCATAAGCGGCCCACCTCCTCCATGGAGCTCGGACACATGGGGCCGGGGTGCGAGCAACTGGCTTACGTGGCGGCAAACCCGCAGACCCCTCCGTCCCGTCCCCACCACCGCGAAGATCCCCCTGTTCTTCCATCCGTAAAGGGGTCCCCCTTTACGGATGGAAGAACAGGGGGGAGGCCCCCAGGAGATGGCTTTTGTCCGAGCAGCGGCTGGGTGGTTTCGGGCCAGGAGGCGGGGCCGCGCAGGCGCAAGCAGGCCCCCCCACCCCACGAGCATCCCTCCCGGGCAACGGGCCCCCCCCCCCTCCCCTTGAGATATCAGGCCAGGTTCACAGGGTCCCCGGGCTGCTGTCAGAGTTCAGGGAAGCCCTCCCTGCCACCCACAGGACCAAGCGTTTTCCCCCGTGGACCACACGTCCCAGCAGCTCTCCCACCCCCGCAGAGGCAGAGTGCCCGGGAAGAACTAGGGACGTGGGGCCGGGAAGAGGGGCCGGGAAGAGGGGCCGGCCACGGTTCCGCGCCAGGTGGAGCGGGTCCGGGCGGGCGGGTCCCTGGTCAACGGACCGGTTCTCCCGTCGGGAGTCGGGCCTGTGCCCCTGCTGGGAGGCCAAGAGCCTTGCTTCGCCTGCAACGCCCCCACCCTGCCACAAGGCGGCAGACTTGGACCCAGCCGCTTCAACCCTCCAGTCTCTGCTGAACCACCCAAAAATGGAGTGTGACCGCTGCGACCTCAGTCCCCCAGAGCTCCAACCCCCACCTCTGTGAGGGAATCGGCGGCCTCCTGTCCTTGGCGTCCGCAAGAGGCATTCACCTGCGGTGAACCTGGGCCTCGGGCGAGCAGGGCCAGGCCCCATGGTAGGAGCCCGGGGAGGCAATGGCAGCCTCTGCGGCCAGGCCTCGGGCTCTCCCCGGGGCTCTCTCGGGGCACGGGCACCGTCTCTCGCCTTGAGAGTGCCCACGCCGTCCCTTGAGCCCCGCGAGACACCTGCTTCCCGTGATGAGAGGCCCGCTGCCTCCGTGGAGCTTGGAACTCTGGGGCCGGGCTGCGGGTCACTGGGCTAAGTGGCTGGAAAGGCGCAGACCCCTCCGTCCCGACCGCCCCACTGCGAAGGACAGGGGGCAGGCCCCCAGGAGATGGCTTTGGTCGAGCCGCGGCTGGCCGGTTTCGGGCCAAGACGCGGGACCCGGCAGGCTCAGGGCAGGCAGCCCCACCAGAAGCCTCCCTCGGGGCAACGGGCCCCACCCTGGACATATCAGGCCTGCTCCACAGGGTCCCTGGGGTCGTGTCCGTGGAACTGGAAGCTCTCCCCGCCACCCGGAGGTCCGTTCCTTTTCCCGTGGACCACACTTGCCAGCCCGTCTCCCACCCCGGCACAGGCAGAGTGCCAGGGAACAACTAGGGACCTGGGGACGGGAAGAGGGGGCCGGCCACGGTTCCGCGCCAGGTGGGGCGGGCCCGGGCGGGCGGGACCCACGCCCAGGGACCCGGTCTCCCGGGGGGTCTCGGGCCTGAGACCTGCCTGCGGGGCTAAGAGTCTTTCTTGGCTCCAACGGGCCCACCCGGCCCCGAGGCGGCAAACTTGCACCGAGACGCTTCTACTCTCTAAAGTCTGGGCTCAACTTCGCCAGAAGGGACTGTGTCCGCTGCGACCTGGGTCCCACAGAGCTCGAACCCCCCTCCCCGTGAAGGCATCCGCGGCCCGTGGTCCTTGGTGTCCGCAAAAGGCATTCACCTGCGGAGAACCTGGGCCCAGGTGAGCGGGACCAGGCCCCACGGCAGGAGCCTGGGGAGGCCACTGGAGCCACGGGGGCCAGGGCTGGGCATTTTCCCGGGTGCTCTCTCGGGTCCCAGGCGCCCTCTCTCGCCCGGGGAGTGCCCACGCCGTCCCCTGACCCCCGCAGGACGCCTGCATCCCGCCATAAGCGGCCCACCTCCTCCATGGAGCTCGGACACATGGGGCCGGGGTGCGAGCAACTGGCCTACGTGGCGGCAAACCCGCAGACCCCTCCGTCCCGTCCCCACCACCGCGAAGATCCCCCTGTTCTTCCATCCGTAAAGGGGTCCCCCTTTACGGATGGAAGAACAGGGGGGAGGCCCCCAGGAGATGGCTTTTGTCCGAGCAGCGGCTGGGTGGTTTCGGGCCAGGAGGCGGGGCCGCGCAGGCGCAAGCAGGCCCCCCCACCCCACGAGCATCCCTCCCGGGCAACGGGCCCCCCCCCCCTCCCCTTGAGATATCAGGCCAGGTTCACAGGGTCCCCGGGCTGCTGTCAGAGTTAAGGGAAGCCCTCCCTGCCACCCACAGGACCAAGCGTTTTCCCCCGTGGACCACACGTCCCAGCAGCTCTCCCACCCCCGCAGAGGCAGAGTGCCCGGGAAGAACTAGGGACGTGGGGCCGGGAAGAGGGGCCGGGAAGAGGGGCCGGCCACGGTTCCGCGCCAGGTGGAGCGGGTCCGGGCGGGCGGGTCCCTGGTCAACGGACCGGTTCTCCCGTCGGGAGTCGGGCCTGTGCCCCTGCTGGGAGGCCAAGAGCCTTGCTTCGCCTGCAACGCCCCCACCCTGCCACAAGGCGGCAGACTTGGACCCAGCCGCTTCAACCCTCCAGTCTCTGCTGAACCACCCAAAAATGGAGTGTGACCGCTGCGACCTCAGTCCCCCAGAGCTCCAACCCCCACCTCTGTGAGGGAATCGGCGGCCTCCTGTCCTTGGCGTCCGCAAGAGGCATTCACCTGCGGTGAACCTGGGCCTCGGGCGAGCAGGGCCAGGCCCCATGGTAGGAGCCCGGGGAGGCAATGGCAGCCTCTGCGGCCAGGCCTCGGGCTCTCCCCGGGGCTCTCTCGGGGCACGGGCACCGTCTCTCGCCTTGAGAGTGCCCACGCCGTCCCTTGAGCCCCGCGAGACACCTGCTTCCCGTGATGAGAGGCCCGCTGCCTCCGTGGAGCTTGGAACTCTGGGGCCGGGCTGCGGGTCACTGGGCTAAGTGGCTGGAAAGGCGCAGACCCCTCCGTCCCGACCGCCCCACTGCGAAGGACAGGGGGCAGGCCCCCAGGAGATGGCTTTGGTCGAGCCGCGGCTGGCCGGTTTCGGGCCAAGACGCGGGACCCGGCAGGCTCAGGGCAGGCAGCCCCACCAGAAGCCTCCCTCGGGGCAACGGGCCCCACCCTGGACATATCAGGCCTGCTCCACAGGGTCCCTGGGGTCGTGTCCGTGGAACTGGAAGCTCTCCCCGCCACCCGGAGGTCCGTTCCTTTTCCCGTGGACCACACTTGCCAGCCCGTCTCCCACCCCGGCACAGGCAGAGTGCCAGGGAACAACTAGGGACCTGGGGACGGGAAGAGGGGGCCGGCCACGGTTCCGCGCCAGGTGGGGCGGGCCCGGGCGGGCGGGACCCACGCCCAGGGACCCGGTCTCCCGGGGGGTCTCGGGCCTGAGACCTGCCTGCGGGGCTAAGAGTCTTTCTTGGCTCCAACGGGCCCACCCGGCCCCGAGGCGGCAAACTTGCACCGAGACGCTTCTACTCTCTAAAGTCTGGGCTCAACTTCGCCAGAAGGGACTGTGTCCGCTGCGACCTGGGTCCCACAGAGCTCGAACCCCCCTCCCCGTGAAGGCATCCGCGGCCCGTGGTCCTTGGTGTCCGCAAAAGGCATTCACCTGCGGAGAACCTGGGCCCAGGTGAGCGGGACCAGGCCCCACGGCAGGAGCCTGGGGAGGCCACTGGAGCCACGGCGGCCAGGGCTGGGCATTTTCCCGGGTGCTCTCTCGGGTCCCAGGCGCCCTCTCTCGCCCGGGGAGTGCCCACGCCGTCCCCTGACCCCCGCAGGACGCCTGCATCCCGCCATAAGCGGCCCACCTCCTCCATGGAGCTCGGACACATGGGGCCGGGGTGCGAGCAACTGGCCTACGTGGCGGCAAACCCGCAGACCCCTCCGTCCCGTCCCCACCACCGCGAAGATCCCCCTGTTCTTCCATCCGTAAAGGGGTCCCCCTTTACGGATGGAAGAACAGGGGGGAGGCCCCCAGGAGATGGCTTTTGTCCGAGCAGCGGCTGGGTGGTTTCGGGCCAGGAGGCGGGGCCGCGCAGGCGCAAGCAGGCCCCCCCACCCCACGAGCATCCCTCCCGGGCAACGGGCCCCGCCCCCCTCCCCTTGAGATATCAGGCCAGGTTCACAGGGTCCCCGGGCTGCTGTCAGAGTTCAGGGAAGCCCTCCCTGCCACCCACAGGACCAAGCGTTTTCCCCCCTGGACCACACGTCCCAGCAGCTCTCCCACCCCCGCAGAGGCAGAGTGCCCGGGAAGAACTAGGGACGTGGGGCCGGGAAGAGGGGCCGGGAAGAGGGGCCGGCCACGGTTCCGCGCCAGGTGGAGCGGGTCCGGGCGGGCGGGTCCCTGGTCAACGGACCGGTTCTCCCGTCGGGAGTCGGGCCTGTGCCCCTGCTGGGAGGCCAAGAGCCTTGCTTCGCCTGCAACGCCCCCACCCTGCCACAAGGCGGCAGACTTGGACCCAGCCGCTTCAACCCTCCAGTCTCTGCTGAACCACCCAAAAATGGAGTGTGACCGCTGCGACCTCAGTCCCCCAGAGCTCCAACCCCCACCTCTGTGAGGGAATCGGCGGCCTCCTGTCCTTGGCGTCCGCAAGAGGCATTCACCTGCGGTGAACCTGGGCCTCGGGCGAGCAGGGCCAGGCCCCATGGTAGGAGCCCGGGGAGGCAATGGCAGCCTCTGCGGCCAGGCCTCGGGCTCTCCCCGGGGCTCTCTCGGGGCACGGGCACCGTCTCTCGCCTTGAGAGTGCCCACGCCGTCCCTTGAGCCCCGCGAGACACCTGCTTCCCGTGATGAGAGGCCCGCTGCCTCCGTGGAGCTTGGAACTCTGGGGCCGGGCTGCGGGTCACTGGGCTAAGTGGCTGGAAAGGCGCAGACCCCTCCGTCCCGACCGCCCCACTGCGAAGGACAGGGGGCAGGCCCCCAGGAGATGGCTTTGGTCGAGCCGCGGCTGGCCGGTTTCGGGCCAAGACGCGGGACCCGGCAGGCTCAGGGCAGGCAGCCCCACCAGAAGCCTCCCTCGGGGCAACGGGCCCCACCCTGGACATATCAGGCCTGCTCCACAGGGTCCCTGGGGTCGTGTCCGTGGAACTGGAAGCTCTCCCCGCCACCCGGAGGTCCGTTCCTTTTCCCGTGGACCACACTTGCCAGCCCGTCTCCCACCCCGGCACAGGCAGAGTGCCAGGGAACAACTAGGGACCTGGGGACGGGAAGAGGGGGCCGGCCACGGTTCCGCGCCAGGTGGGGCGGGCCCGGGCGGGCGGGACCCACGCCCAGGGACCCGGTCTCCCGGGGGGTCTCGGGCCTGAGACCTGCCTGCGGGGCTAAGAGTCTTTCTTGGCTCCAACGGGCCCACCCGGCCCCGAGGCGGCAAACTTGCACCGAGACGCTTCTACTCTCTAAAGTCTGGGCTCAACTTCGCCAGAAGGGACTGTGTCCGCTGCGACCTGGGTCCCACAGAGCTCGAACCCCCCTCCCCGTGAAGGCATCCGCGGCCCGTGGTCCTTGGTGTCCGCAAAAGGCATTCACCTGCGGAGAACCTGGGCCCAGGTGAGCGGGACCAGGCCCCACGGCAGGAGCCTGGGGAGGCCACTGGAGCCACGGGGGCCAGGGCTGGGCATTTTCCCGGGTGCTCTCTCGGGTCCCAGGCGCCCTCTCTCGCCCGGGGAGTGCCCACGCCGTCCCCTGACCCCCGCAGGACGCCTGCATCCCGCCATAAGCGGCCCACCTCCTCCATGGAGCTCGGACACATGGGGCCGGGGTGCGAGCAACTGGCCTACGTGGCGGCAAACCCGCAGACCCCTCCGTCCCGTCCCCACCACCGCGAAGATCCCCCTGTTCTTCCATCCGTAAAGGGGTCCCCCTTTACGGATGGAAGAACAGGGGGGAGGCCCCCAGGAGATGGCTTTTGTCCGAGCAGCGGCTGGGTGGTTTCGGGCCAGGAGGCGGGGCCGCGCAGGCGCAAGCAGGCCCCCCCACCCCACGAGCATCCCTCCCGGGCAACGGGCCCCCCCCCCCTCCCCTTGAGATATCAGGCCAGGTTCACAGGGTCCCCGGGCTGCTGTCAGAGTTCAGGGAAGCCCTCCCTGCCACCCACAGGACCAAGCGTTTTCCCCCGTGGACCACACGTCCCAGCAGCTCTCCCACCCCCGCAGAGGCAGAGTGCCCGGGAAGAACTAGGGACGTGGGGCCGGGAAGAGGGGCCGGGAAGAGGGGCCGGCCAAGGTTCCGCGCCAGGTGGAGCGCGTCCGGGCGGGCGGATCCCTGGTCAACGGACCGGTTCTCCCGTCGGGAGTCGGGCCTGTGCCCCTGCTGGGAGGCCAAGAGCCTTGCTTCGCCTGCAACGCCCCCACCCTGCCACAAGACGGCAGACTTGGACCCAGCCGCTTCAACCCTCCAGTCTCTGCTGAACCACCCAAAAATGGAGTGTGACCGCTGCGACCTCAGTCCCCCAGAGCTCCAACCCCCACCTCTGTGAGGGAATCGGCGGCCTCCTGTCCTTGGCGTCCGCAAGAGGCATTCACCTGCGGTGAACCTGGGCCTCGGGCGAGCAGGGCCAGGCCCCATGGTAGGAGCCCGGGGAGGCAATGGCAGCCTCTGCGGCCAGGCCTCGGGCTCTCCCCGGGGCTCTCTCGGGGCACGGGCACCGTCTCTCGCCTTGAGAGTGCCCACGCCGTCCCTTGAGCCCCGCGAGACACCTGCTTCCCGTGATGAGAGGCCCGCTGCCTCCGTGGAGCTTGGAACTCTGGGGCCGGGCTGCGGGTCACTGGGCTAAGTGGCTGGAAAGGCGCAGACCCCTCCGTCCCGACCGCCCCACTGCGAAGGACAGGGGGCAGGCCCCCAGGAGATGGCTTTGGTCGAGCCGCGGCTGGCCGGTTTCGGGCCAAGACGCGGGACCCGGCAGGCTCAGGGCAGGCAGCCCCACCAGAAGCCTCCCTCGGGGCAACGGGCCCCACCCTGGACATATCAGGCCTGCTCCACAGGGTCCCTGGGGTCGTGTCCGTGGAACTGGAAGCTCTCCCCGCCACCCGGAGGTCCGTTCCTTTTCCCGTGGACCACACTTGCCAGCCCGTCTCCCACCCCGGCACAGGCAGAGTGCCAGGGAACAACTAGGGACCTGGGGACGGGAAGAGGGGGCCGGCCAGGGTTCCGCGCCAGGTGGGGCGGGCCCGGGCGGGCGGGACCCACGCCCAGGGACCCGGTCTCCCGGGGGGTCTCGGGCCTGAGACCTGCCTGCGGGGCTAAGAGTCTTTCTTGGCTCCAACGGGCCCACCCGGCCCCGAGGCGGCAAACTTGCACCGAGACGCTTCTACTCTCTAAAGTCTGGGCTCAACTTCGCCAGAAGGGACTGTGTCCGCTGCGACCTGGGTCCCACAGAGCTCGAACCCCCCTCCCCGTGAAGGCATCCGCGGCCCGTGGTCCTTGGTGTCCGCAAAAGGCATTCACCTGCGGAGAACCTGGGCCCAGGTGAGCGGGACCAGGCCCCACGGCAGGAGCCTGGGGAGGCCACTGGAGCCACGGCGGCCAGGGCTGGGCATTTTCCCGGGTGCTCTCTCGGGTCCCAGGCGCCCTCTCTCGCCCGGGGAGTGCCCACGCCGTCCCCTGACCCCCGCAGGACGCCTGCATCCCGCCATAAGCGGCCCACCTCCTCCATGGAGCTCGGACACATGGGGCCGGGGTGCGAGCAACTGGCCTACGTGGCGGCAAACCCGCAGACCCCTCCGTCCCGTCCCCACCACCGCGAAGATCCCCCTGTTCTTCCATCCGTAAAGGGGTCCCCCTTTACGGATGGAAGAACAGGGGGGAGGCCCCCAGGAGATGGCTTTTGTCCGAGCAGCGGCTGGGTGGTTTCGGGCCAGGAGGCGGGGCCGCGCAGGCGCAAGCAGGCCCCCCCACCCCACGAGCATCCCTCCCGGGCAACGGGCCCCGCCCCCCTCCCCTTGAGATATCAGGCCAGGTTCACAGGGTCCCCGGGCTGCTGTCAGAGTTCAGGGAAGCCCTCCCTGCCACCCACAGGACCAAGCGTTTTCCCCCGTGGACCACACGTCCCAGCAGCTCTCCCACCCCCGCAGAGGCAGAGTGCCCGGGAAGAACTAGGGACGTGGGGCCGGGAAGAGGGGCCGGGAAGAGGGGCCGGCCACGGTTCCGCGCCAGGTGGAGCGGGTCCGGGCGGGCGGATCCCTGGTCAACGGACCGGTTCTCCCGTCGGGAGTCGGGCCTGTGCCCCTGCTGGGAGGCCAAGAGCCTTGCTTCGCCTGCAACGCCCCCACCCTGCCACAAGGCGGCAGACTTGGACCCAGCCGCTTCAACCCTCCAGTCTCTGCTGAACCACCCAAAAATGGAGTGTGACCGCTGCGACCTCAGTCCCCCAGAGCTCCAACCCCCACCTCTGTGAGGGAATCGGCGGCCTCCTGTCCTTGGCGTCCGCAAGAGGCATTCACCTGCGGTGAACCTGGGCCTCGGGCGAGCAGGGCCAGGCCCCATGGTAGGAGCCCGGGGAGGCAATGGCAGCCTCTGCGGCCAGGCCTCGGGCTCTCCCCGGGGCTCTCTCGGGGCACGGGCACCGTCTCTCGCCTTGAGAGTGCCCACGCCGCCCTTGAGCCCCGCGAGACACCTGCTTCCCGTGATGAGAGGCCCGCTGCCTCCGTGGAGCTTGGAACTCTGGGGCCGGGCTGCGGGTCACTGGGCTAAGTGGCTGGAAAGGCGCAGACCCCTCCGTCCCGACCGCCCCACTGCGAAGGACAGGGGGCAGGCCCCCAGGAGATGGCTTTGGTCGAGCCGCGGCTGGCCGGTTTCGGGCCAAGACGCGGGACCCGGCAGGCTCAGGGCAGGCAGCCCCACCAGAAGCCTCCCTCGGGGCAACGGGCCCCACCCTGGACATATCAGGCCTGCTCCACAGGGTCCCTGGGGTCGTGTCCGTGGAACTGGAAGCTCTCCCCGCCACCCGGAGGTCCGTTCCTTTTCCCGTGGACCACACTTGCCAGCCCGTCTCCCACCCCGGCACAGGCAGAGTGCCAGGGAACAACTAGGGACCTGGGGACGGGAAGAGGGGGCCGGCCACGGTTCCGCGCCAGGTAGGGCGGGCCCGGGCGGGCGGGACCCACGCCCAGGGACCCGGTCTCCCGGGGGGTCTCGGGCCTGAGACCTGCCTGCGGGGCTAAGAGTCTTTCTTGGCTCCAACGGGCCCACCCGGCCCCGAGGCGGCAAACTTGCACCGAGACGCTTCTACTCTCTAAAGTCTGGGCTCAACTTCGCCAGAAGGGACTGTGTCCGCTGCGACCTGGGTCCCACAGAGCTCGAACCCCCCTCCCCGTGAAGGCATCCGCGGCCCGTGGTCCTTGGTGTCCGCAAAAGGCATTCACCTGCGGAGAACCTGGGCCCAGGTGAGCGGGACCAGGCCCCACGGCAGGAGCCTGGGGAGGCCACTGGAGCCACGGGGGCCAGGGCTGGGCATTTTCCCGGGTGCTCTCTCGGGTCCCAGGCGCCCTCTCTCGCCCGGGGAGTGCCCACGCCGTCCCCTGACCCCCGCAGGACGCCTGCATCCCGCCATAAGCGGCCCACCTCCTCCATGGAGCTCGGACACATGGGGCCGGGGTGCGAGCAACTGGCTTACGTGGCGGCAAACCCGCAGACCCCTCCGTCCCGTCCCCACCACCGCGAAGATCCCCCTGTTCTTCCATCCGTAAAGGGGTCCCCCTTTACGGATGGAAGAACAGGGGGGAGGCCCCCAGGAGATGGCTTTTGTCCGAGCAGCGGCTGGGTGGTTTCGGGCCAGGAGGCGGGGCCGCGCAGGCGCAAGCAGGCCCCCCCACCCCACGAGCATCCCTCCCGGGCAACGGGCCCCCCCCCGCTCCCCTTGAGATATCAGGCCAGGTTCACAGGGTCCCCGGGCTGCTGTCAGAGTTCAGGGAAGCCCTCCCTGCCACCCACAGGACCAAGCGTTTTCCCCCGTGGACCACACGTCCCAGCAGCTCTCCCACCCCCGCAGAGGCAGAGTGCCCGGGAAGAACTAGGGACGTGGGGCCGGGAAGAGGGGCCGGGAAGAGGGGCCGGCCACGGTTCCGCGCCAGGTGGAGCGGGTCCGGGCGGGCGGATCCCTGGTCAACGGACCGGTTCTCCCGTCGGGAGTCGGGCCTGTGCCCCTGCTGGGAGGCCAAGAGCCTTGCTTCGCCTGCAACGCCCCCACCCTGCCACAAGGCGGCAGACTTGGACCCAGCCGCTTCAACCCTCCAGTCTCTGCTGAACCACCCAAAAATGGAGTGTGACCGCTGCGACCTCAGTCCCCCAGAGCTCCAACCCCCACCTCTGTGAGGGAATCGGCGGCCTCCTGTCCTTGGCGTCCGCAAGAGGCATTCACCTGCGGTGAACCTGGGCCTCGGGCGAGCAGGGCCAGGCCCCATGGTAGGAGCCCGGGGAGGCAATGGCAGCCTCTGCGGCCAGGCCTCGGGCTCTCCCCGGGGCTCTCTCGGGGCACGGGCACCGTCTCTCGCCTTGAGAGTGCCCACGCCGTCCCTTGAGCCCCGCGAGACACCTGCTTCCCGTGATGAGAGGCCCGCTGCCTCCGTGGAGCTTGGAACTCTGGGGCCGGGCTGCGGGTCACTGGGCTAAGTGGCTGGAAAGGCGCAGACCCCTCCGTCCCGACCGCCCCACTGCGAAGGACAGGGGACAGGCCCCCAGGAGATGGCTTTGGTCGAGCCGCGGCTGGCCGGTTTCGGGCCAAGACGCGGGACCCGGCAGGCTCAGGGCAGGCAGCCCCACCAGAAGCCTCCCTCGGGGCAACGGGCCCCACCCTGGACATATCAGGCCTGCTCCACAGGGTCCCTGGGGTCGTGTCCGTGGAACTGGAAGCTCTCCCCGCCACCCGGAGGTCCGTTCCTTTTCCCGTGGACCACACTTGCCAGCCCGTCTCCCACCCCGGCACAGGCAGAGTGCCAGGGAACAACTAGGGACCTGGGGACGGGAAGAGGGGGCCGGCCACGGTTCCGCGCCAGGTGGGGCGGGCCCGGGCGGGCGGGACCCACGCCCAGGGACCCGGTCTCCCGGGGGGTCTCGGGCCTGAGACCTGCCTGCGGGGCTAAGAGTCTTTCTTGGCTCCAACGGGCCCACCCGGCCCCGAGGCGGCAAACTTGCACCGAGACGCTTCTACTCTCTAAAGTCTGGGCTCCACTTCGCCAGAAGGGGCTGTGTCCGCTGCGACCCGGGTCCCACAGAGCTCGAACCCCCCTCCCCGTGAAGGCATCCGCGGCCCGTGGTCCTTGGTGTCCGCAAAAGGCATTCACCTGCGGAGAACCTGGGCCCAGGTGAGCGGGACCAGGCCCCACGGCAGGAGCCTGGGGAGGCCACTGGAGCCACGGGGGCCAGGGCTGGGCATTTTCCCGGGTGCTCTCTCGGGTCCCAGGCGCCCTCTCTCGCCCGGGGAGTGCCCACGCCGTCCCCTGACCCCCGCAGGACGCCTGCATCCCGCCATAAGCGGCCCACCTCCTCCATGGAGCTCGGACACATGGGGCCGGGGTGCGAGCAACTGGCCTACGTGGCGGCAAACCCGCAGACCCCTCCGTCCCGTCCCCACCACCGCGAAGATCCCCCTGTTCTTCCATCCGTAAAGGGGTCCCCCTTTACGGATGGAAGAACAGGGGGGAGGCCCCCAGGAGATGGCTTTTGTCCGAGCAGCGGCTGGGTGGTTTCGGGCCAGGAGGCGGGGCCGCGCAGGCGCAAGCAGGCCCCCCCACCCCACGAGCATCCCTCCCGGGCAACGGGCCCCCCCCCCCTCCCCTTGAGATATCAGGCCAGGTTCACAGGGTCCCCGGGCTGCTGTCAGAGTTAAGGGAAGCCCTCCCTGCCACCCACAGGACCAAGCGTTTTCCCCCGTGGACCACACGTCCCAGCAGCTCTCCCACCCCCGCAGAGGCAGAGTGCCCGGGAAGAACTAGGGACGTGGGGCCGGGAAGAGGGGCCGGGAAGAGGGGCCGGCCACGGTTCCGCGCCAGGTGGAGCGGGTCCGGGCGGGCGGATCCCTGGTCAACGGACCGGTTCTCCCGTCGGGAGTCGGGCCTGTGCCCCTGCTGGGAGGCCAAGAGCCTTGCTTTGCCTGCAACGCCCCCACCCTGCCACAAGGCGGCAGACTTGGACCCAGCCGCTTCAACCCTCCAGTCTCTGCTGAACCACCCAAAAATGGAGTGTGACCGCTGCGACCTCAGTCCCCCAGAGCTCCAACCCCCACCTCTGTGAGGGAATCGGCGGCCTCCTGTCCTTGGCGTCCGCAAGAGGCATTCACCTGCGGTGAACCTGGGCCTCGGGCGAGCAGGGCCAGGCCCCATGGTAGGAGCCCGGGGAGGCAATGGCAGCCTCTGCGGCCAGGCCTCGGGCTCTCCCCGGGGCTCTCTCGGGGCACGGGCACCGTCTCTCGCCTTGAGAGTGCCCACGCCGTCCCTTGAGCCCCGCGAGACACCTGCTTCCCGTGATGAGAGGCCCGCTGCCTCCGTGGAGCTTGGAACTCTGGGGCCGGGCTGCGGGTCACTGGGCTAAGTGGCTGGAAAGGCGCAGACCCCTCCGTCCCGACCGCCCCACTGCGAAGGACAGGGGGCAGGCCCCCAGGAGATGGCTTTGGTCGAGCCGCGGCTGGCCGGTTTCGGGCCAAGACGCGGGACCCGGCAGGCTCAGGGCAGGCAGCCCCACCAGAAGCCTCCCTCGGGGCAACGGGCCCCACCCTGGACATATCAGGCCTGCTCCACAGGGTCCCTGGGGTCGTGTCCGTGGAACTGGAAGCTCTCCCCGCCACCCGGAGGTCCGTTCCTTTTCCCGTGGACCACACTTGCCAGCCCGTCTCCCACCCCGGCACAGGCAGAGTGCCAGGGAACAACTAGGGACCTGGGGACGGGAAGAGGGGGCCGGCCACGGTTCCGCGCCAGGTGGGGCGGGCCCGGGCGGGCGGGACCCACGCCCAGGGACCCGGTCTCCCGGGGGGTCTCGGGCCTGAGACCTGCCTGCGGGGCTAAGAGTCTTTCTTGGCTCCAACGGGCCCACCCGGCCCCGAGGCGGCAAACTTGCACCGAGACGCTTCTACTCTCTAAAGTCTGGGCTCAACTTCGCCAGAAGGGGCTGTGTCCGCTGCGACCCGGGTCCCACAGAGCTCGAACCCCCCTCCCCGTGAAGGCATCCGCGGCCCGTGGTCCTTGGTGTCCGCAAAAGGCATTCACCTGCGGAGAACCTGGGCCCAGGTGAGCGGGACCAGGCCCCACGGCAGGAGCCTGGGGAGGCCACTGGAGCCACGGGGGCCAGGGCTGGGCATTTTCCCGGGTGCTCTCTCGGGTCCCAGGCGCCCTCTCTCGCCCGGGGAGTGCCCACGCCGTCCCCTGACCCCCGCAGGACGCCTGCATCCCGCCATAAGCGGCCCACCTCCTCCATGGAGCTCGGACACATGGGGCCGGGGTGCGAGCAACTGGCCTACGTGGCGGCAAACCCGCAGACCCCTCCGTCCCGTCCCCACCACCGCGAAGATCCCCCTGTTCTTCCATCCGTAAAGGGGTCCCCCTTTACGGATGGAAGAACAGGGGGGAGGCCCCCAGGAGATGGCTTTTGTCCGAGCAGCGGCTGGGTGGTTTCGGGCCAGGAGGCGGGGCCGCGCAGGCGCAAGCAGGCCCCCCCACCCCACGAGCATCCCTCCCGGGCAACGGGCCCCCCCCCCTCCCCTTGAGATATCAGGCCAGGTTCACAGGGTCCCCGGGCTGCTGTCAGAGTTAAGGGAAGCCCTCCCTGCCACCCACAGGACCAAGCGTTTTCCCCCGTGGACCACACGTCCCAGCAGCTCTCCCACCCCCGCAGAGGCAGAGTGCCCGGGAAGAACTAGGGACGTGGGGCCGGGAAGAGGGGCCGGGAAGAGGGGCCGGCCACGGTTCCGCGCCAGGTGGAGCGGGTCCGGGCGGGCGGATCCCTGGTCAACGGACCGGTTCTCCCGTCGGGAGTCGGGCCTGTGCCCCTGCTGGGAGGCCAAGAGCCTTGCTTCGCCTGCAACGCCCCCACCCTGCCACAAGGCGGCAGACTTGGACCCAGCCGCTTCAACCCTCCAGTCTCTGCTGAACCACCCAAAAATGGAGTGTGACCGCTGCGACCTCAGTCCCCCAGAGCTCCAACCCCCACCTCTGTGAGGGAATCGGCGGCCTCCTGTCCTTGGCGTCCGCAAGAGGCATTCACCTGCGGTGAACCTGGGCCTCGGGCGAGCAGGGCCAGGCCCCATGGTAGGAGCCCGGGGAGGCAATGGCAGCCTCTGCGGCCAGGCCTCGGGCTCTCCCCGGGGCTCTCTCGGGGCACGGGCACCGTCTCTCGCCTTGAGAGTGCCCACGCCGCCCTTGAGCCCCGCGAGACACCTGCTTCCCGTGATGAGAGGCCCGCTGCCTCCGTGGAGCTTGGAACTCTGGGGCCGGGCTGCGGGTCACTGGGCTAAGTGGCTGGAAAGGCGCAGACCCCTCCGTCCCGACCGCCCCACTGCGAAGGACAGGGGGCAGGCCCCCAGGAGATGGCTTTGGTCGAGCCGCGGCTGGCCGGTTTCGGGCCAAGACGCGGGACCCGGCAGGCTCAGGGCAGGCAGCCCCACCAGAAGCCTCCCTCGGGGCAACGGGCCCCACCCTGGACATATCAGGCCTGCTCCACAGGGTCCCTGGGGTCGTGTCCGTGGAACTGGAAGCTCTCCCCGCCACCCGGAGGTCCGTTCCTTTTCCCGTGGACCACACTTGCCAGCCCGTCTCCCACCCCGGCACAGGCAGAGTGCCAGGGAACAACTAGGGACCTGGGGACGGGAAGAGGGGGCCGGCCACGGTTCCGCGCCATGTGGGGCGGGCCCGGGCGGGCGGGACCCACGCCCAGGGACCCGGTCTCCCGGGGGGTCTCGGGCCTGAGACCTGCCTGCGGGGCTAAGAGTCTTTCTTGGCTCCAACGGGCCCACCCGGCCCCGAGGCGGCAAACTTGCACCGAGACGCTTCTACTCTCTAAAGTCTGGGCTCAACTTCGCCAGAAGGGACTGTGTCCGCTGCGACCTGGGTCCCACAGAGCTCGAACCCCCCTCCCCGTGAAGGCATCCGCGGCCCGTGGTCCTTGGTGTCCGCAAAAGGCATTCACCTGCGGAGAACCTGGGCCCAGGTGAGCGGGACCAGGCCCCACGGCAGGAGCCTGGGGAGGCCACTGGAGCCACGGGGGCCAGGGCTGGGCATTTTCCCGGGTGCTCTCTCGGGTCCCAGGCGCCCTCTCTCGCCCGGGGAGTGCCCACGCCGTCCCCTGACCCCCGCAGGACGCCTGCATCCCGCCATAAGCGGCCCACCTCCTCCATGGAGCTCGGACACATGGGGCCGGGGTGCGAGCAACTGGCCTACGTGGCGGCAAACCCGCAGACCCCTCCGTCCCGTCCCCACCACCGCGAAGATCCCCCTGTTCTTCCATCCGTAAAGGGGTCCCCCTTTACGGATGGAAGAACAGGGGGGAGGCCCCCAGGAGATGGCTTTTGTCCGAGCAGCGGCTGGGTGGTTTCGGGCCAGGAGGCGGGGCCGCGCAGGCGCAAGCAGGCCCCCCCACCCCACGAGCATCCCTCCCGGGCAACGGGCCCCCCCCCCCCCTCCCCTTGAGATATCAGGCCAGGTTCACAGGGTCCCCGGGCTGCTGTCAGAGTTAAGGGAAGCCCTCCCTGCCACCCACAGGACCAAGCGTTTTCCCCCGTGGACCACACGTCCCAGCAGCTCTCCCACCCCCGCAGAGGCAGAGTGCCCGGGAAGAACTAGGGACGTGGGGCCGGGAAGAGGGGCCGGGAAGAGGGGCCGGCCACGGTTCCGCGCCAGGTGGAGCGGGTCCGGGCGGGCGGGTCCCTGGTCAACGGACCGGTTCTCCCGTCGGGAGTCGGGCCTGTGCCCCTGCTGGGAGGCCAAGAGCCTTGCTTCGCCTGCAACGCCCCCACCCTGCCACAAGGCGGCAGACTTGGACCCAGCCGCTTCAACCCTCCAGTCTCTGCTGAACCACCCAAAAATGGAGTGTGACCGCTGCGACCTCAGTCCCCCAGAGCTCCAACCCCCACCTCTGTGAGGGAATCGGCGGCCTCCTGTCCTTGGCGTCCGCAAGAGGCATTCACCTGCGGTGAACCTGGGCCTCGGGCGAGCAGGGCCAGGCCCCATGGTAGGAGCCCGGGGAGGCAATGGCAGCCTCTGCGGCCAGGCCTCGGGCTCTCCCCGGGGCTCTCTCGGGGCACGGGCACCGTCTCTCGCCTTGAGAGTGCCCACGCCGTCCCTTGAGCCCCGCGAGACACCTGCTTCCCGTGATGAGAGGCCCGCTGCCTCCGTGGAGCTTGGAACTCTGGGGCCGGGCTGCGGGTCACTGGGCTAAGTGGCTGGAAAGGCGCAGACCCCTCCGTCCCGACCGCCCCACTGCGAAGGACAGGGGGCAGGCCCCCAGGAGATGGCTTTGGTCGAGCCGCGGCTGGCCGGTTTCGGGCCAAGACGCGGGACCCGGCAGGCTCAGGGCAGGCAGCCCCACCAGAAGCCTCCCTCGGGGCAACGGGCCCCACCCTGGACATATCAGGCCTGCTCCACAGGGTCCCTGGGGTCGTGTCCGTGGAACTGGAAGCTCTCCCCGCCACCCGGAGGTCCGTTCCTTTTCCCGTGGACCACACTTGCCAGCCCGTCTCCCACCCCGGCACAGGCAGAGTGCCAGGGAACAACTAGGGACCTGGGGACGGGAAGAGGGGGCCGGCCACGGTTCCGCGCCAGGTGGGGCGGGCCCGGGCGGGCGGGACCCACGCCCAGGGACCCGGTCTCCCGGGGGGTCTCGGGCCTGAGACCTGCCTGCGGGGCTAAGAGTCTTTCTTGGCTCCAACGGGCCCACCCGGCCCCGAGGCGGCAAACTTGCACCGAGACGCTTCTACTCTCTAAAGTCTGGGCTCAACTTCGCCAGAAGGGACTGTGTCCGCTGCGACCTGGGTCCCACAGAGCTCGAACCCCCCTCCCCGTGAAGGCATCCGCGGCCCGTGGTCCTTGGTGTCCGCAAAAGGCATTCACCTGCGGAGAACCTGGGCCCAGGTGAGCGGGACCAGGCCCCACGGCAGGAGCCTGGGGAGGCCACTGGAGCCACGGGGGCCAGGGCTGGGCATTTTCCCGGGTGCTCTCTCGGGTCCCAGGCGCCCTCTCTCGCCCGGGGAGTGCCCACGCCGTCCCCTGACCCCCGCAGGACGCCTGCATCCCGCCATAAGCGGCCCACCTCCTCCATGGAGCTCGGACACATGGGGCCGGGGTGCGAGCAACTGGCCTACGTGGCGGCAAACCCGCAGACCCCTCCGTCCCGTGCCCACCACCGCGAAGATCCCCCTGTTCTTCCATCCGTAAAGGGGTCCCCCTTTACGGATGGAAGAACAGGGGGGAGGCCCCCAGGAGATGGCTTTTGTCCGAGCAGCGGCTGGGTGGTTTCGGGCCAGGAGGCGGGGCCGCGCAGGCGCAAGCAGGCCCCCCCACCCCACGAGCATCCCTCCCGGGCAACGGGCCCCCCCCCCTCCCCTTGAGATATCAGGCCAGGTTCACAGGGTCCCCGGGCTGCTGTCAGAGTTCAGGGAAGCCCTCCCTGCCACCCACAGGACCAAGCGTTTTCCCCCGTGGACCACACGTCCCAGCAGCTCTCCCACCCCCGCAGAGGCAGAGTGCCCGGGAAGAACTAGGGACGTGGGGCCGGGAAGAGGGGCCGGGAAGAGGGGCCGGCCACGGTTCCGCGCCAGGTGGAGCGGGTCCGGGCGCGCGGATCCCTGGTCAACGGACCGGTTCTCCCGTCGGGAGTCGGGCCTGTGCCCCTGCTGGGAGGCCAAGAGCCTTGCTTCGCCTGCAACGCCCCCACCCTGCCACAAGGCGGCAGACTTGGACCCAGCCGCTTCAACCCTCCAGTCTCTGCTGAACCACCCAAAAATGGAGTGTGACCGCTGCGACCTCAGTCCCCCAGAGCTCCAACCCCCACCTCTGTGAGGGAATCGGCGGCCTCCTGTCCTTGGCGTCCGCAAGAGGCATTCACCTGCGGTGAACCTGGGCCTCGGGCGAGCAGGGCCAGGCCCCATGGTAGGAGCCCGGGGAGGCAATGGCAGCCTCTGCGGCCAGGCCTCGGGCTCTCCCCGGGGCTCTCTCGGGGCACGGGCACCGTCTCTCGCCTTGAGAGTGCCCACGCCGTCCCTTGAGCCCCGCGAGACACCTGCTTCCCGTGATGAGAGGCCCGCTGCCTCCGTGGAGCTTGGAACTCTGGGGCCGGGCTGCGGGTCACTGGGCTAAGTGGCTGGAAAGGCGCAGACCCCTCCGTCCCGACCGCCCCACTGCGAAGGACAGGGGGCAGGCCCCCAGGAGATGGCTTTGGTCGAGCCGCGGCTGGCCGGTTTCGGGCCAAGACGCGGGACCCGGCAGGCTCAGGGCAGGCAGCCCCACCAGAAGCCTCCCTCGGGGCAACGGGCCCCACCCTGGACATATCAGGCCTGCTCCACAGGGTCCCTGGGGTCGTGTCCGTGGAACTGGAAGCTCTCCCCGCCACCCGGAGGTCCGTTCCTTTTCCCGTGGACCACACTTGCCAGCCCGTCTCCCACCCCGGCACAGGCAGAGTGCCAGGGAACAACTAGGGACCTGGGGACGGGAAGAGGGGGCCGGCCACGGTTCCGCGCCAGGTGGGGCGGGCCCGGGCGGGCGGGACCCACGCCCAGGGACCCGGTCTCCCGGGGGGTCTCGGGCCTGAGACCTGCCTGCGGGGCTAAGAGTCTTTCTTGGCTCCAACGGGCCCACCCGGCCCCGAGGCGGCAAACTTGCACCGAGACGCTTCTACTCTCTAAAGTCTGGGCTCAACTTCGCCAGAAGGGACTGTGTCCGCTGCGACCTGGGTCCCACAGAGCTCGAACCCCCCTCCCCGTGAAGGCATCCGCGGCCCGTGGTCCTTGGTGTCCGCAAAAGGCATTCACCTGCGGAGAACCTGGGCCCAGGTGAGCGGGACCAGGCCCCACGGCAGGAGCCTGGGGAGGCCACTGGAGCCACGGGGGCCAGGGCTGGGCATTTTCCCGGGTGCTCTCTCGGGTCCCAGGCGCCCTCTCTCGCCCGGGGAGTGCCCACGCCGTCCCCTGACCCCCGCAGGACGCCTGCATCCCGCCATAAGCGGCCCACCTCCTCCATGGAGCTCGGACACATGGGGCCGGGGTGCGAGCAACTGGCCTACGTGGCGGCAAACCCGCAGACCCCTCCGTCCCGTCCCCACCACCGCGAAGATCCCCCTGTTCTTCCATCCGTAAAGGGGTCCCCCTTTACGGATGGAAGAACAGGGGGGAGGCCCCCAGGAGATGGCTTTTGTCCGAGCAGCGGCTGGGTGGTTTCGGGCCAGGAGGCGGGGCCGCGCAGGCGCAAGCAGGCCCCCCCACCCCACGAGCATCCCTCCCGGGCAACGGGCCCCCCCCCCCCCCTCCCCTTGAGATATCAGGCCAGGTTCACAGGGTCCCCGGGCTGCTGTCAGAGTTCAGGGAAGCCCTCCCTGCCACCCACAGGACCAAGTGTTTTCCCCCGTGGACCACACGTCCCAGCAGCTCTCCCACCCCCGCAGAGGCAGAGTGCCCGGGAAGAACTAGGGACGTGGGGCCGGGAAGAGGGGCCGGGAAGAGGGGCCGGCCACGGTTCCGCGCCAGGTGGAGCGGGTCCGGGCGGGCGGGTCCCTGGTCAACGGACCGGTTCTCCCGTCGGGAGTCGGGCCTGTGCCCCTGCTGGGAGGCCAAGAGCCTTGCTTCGCCTGCAACGCCCCCACCCTGCCACAAGGCGGCAGACTTGGACCCAGCCGCTTCAACCCTCCAGTCTCTGCTGAACCACCCAAAAATGGAGTGTGACCGCTGCGACCTCAGTCCCCCAGAGCTCCAACCCCCACCTCTGTGAGGGAATCGGCGGCCTCCTGTCCTTGGCGTCCGCAAGAGGCATTCACCTGCGGTGAACCTGGGCCTCGGGCGAGCAGGGCCAGGCCCCATGGTAGGAGCCCGGGGAGGCAATGGCAGCCTCTGCGGCCAGGCCTCGGGCTCTCCCCGGGGCTCTCTCGGGGCACGGGCACCGTCTCTCGCCTTGAGAGTGCCCACGCCGTCCCTTGAGCCCCGCGAGACACCTGCTTCCCGTGATGAGAGGCCCGCTGCCTCCGTGGAGCTTGGAACTCTGGGGCCGGGCTGCGGGTCACTGGGCTAAGTGGCTGGAAAGGCGCAGACCCCTCCGTCCCGACCGCCCCACTGCGAAGGACAGGGGGCAGGCCCCCAGGAGATGGCTTTGGTCGAGCCGCGGCTGGCCGGTTTCGGGCCAAGACGCGGGACCCGGCAGGCTCAGGGCAGGCAGCCCCACCAGAAGCCTCCCTCGGGGCAACGGGCCCCACCCTGGACATATCAGGCCTGCTCCACAGGGTCCCTGGGGTCGTGTCCGTGGAACTGGAAGCTCTCCCCGCCACCCGGAGGTCCGTTCCTTTTCCCGTGGACCACACTTGCCAGCCCGTCTCCCACCCCGGCACAGGCAGAGTGCCAGGGAACAACTAGGGACCTGGGGACGGGAAGAGGGGGCCGGCCACGGTTCCGCGCCAGGTGGGGCGGGCCCGGGCGGGCGGGACCCACGCCCAGGGACCCGGTCTCCCGGGGGGTCTCGGGCCTGAGACCTGCCTGCGGGGCTAAGAGTCTTTCTTGGCTCCAACGGGCCCACCCGGCCCCGAGGCGGCAAACTTGCACCGAGACGCTTCTACTCTCTAAAGTCTGGGCTCAACTTCGCCAGAAGGGACTGTGTCCGCTGCGACCTGGGTCCCACAGAGCTCGAACCCCCCTCCCCGTGAAGGCATCCGCGGCCCGTGGTCCTTGGTGTCCGCAAAAGGCATTCACCTGCGGAGAACCTGGGCCCAGGTGAGCGGGACCAGGCCCCACGGCAGGAGCCTGGGGAGGCCACTGGAGCCACGGGGGCCAGGGCTGGGCATTTTCCCGGGTGCTCTCTCGGGTCCCAGGCGCCCTCTCTCGCCCGGGGAGTGCCCACGCCGTCCCCTGACCCCCGCAGGACGCCTGCATCCCGCCATAAGCGGCCCACCTCCTCCATGGAGCTCGGACACATGGGGCCGGGGTGCGAGCAACTGGCCTACGTGGCGGCAAACCCGCAGACCCCTCCGTCCCGTCCCCACCACCGCGAAGATCCCCCTGTTCTTCCATCCGTAAAGGGGTCCCCCTTTACGGATGGAAGAACAGGGGGGAGGCCCCCAGGAGATGGCTTTTGTCCGAGCAGCGGCTGGGTGGTTTCGGGCCCGGAGGCGGGGCCGCGCAGGCGCAAGCAGGCCCCCCCACCCCACGAGCATCCCTCCCGGGCAACGGGCCCCCCCCCCTCCCCTTGAGATATCAGGCCAGGTTCACAGGGTCCCCGGGCTGCTGTCAGAGTTAAGGGAAGCCCTCCCTGCCACCCACAGGACCAAGCGTTTTCCCCCGTGGACCACACGTCCCAGCAGCTCTCCCACCCCCGCAGAGGCAGAGTGCCCGGGAAGAACTAGGGACGTGGGGCCGGGAAGAGGGGCCGGGAAGAGGGGCCGGGAAGAGGGGCCGGCCACGGTTCCGCCCCAGGTGGAGCGGGTCCGGGCGGGCGGATCCCTGGTCAACGGACCGGTTCTCCCGTCGGGAGTCGGGCCTGTGCCCCTGCTGGGAGGCCAAGAGCCTTGCTTCGCCTGCAACGCCCCCACCCTGCCACAAGGCGGCAGACTTGGACCCAGCCGCTTCAACCCTCCAGTCTCTGCTGAACCACCCAAAAATGGAGTGTGATCGCTGCGACCTCAGTCCCCCAGAGCTCCAACCCCCACCTCTGTGAGGGAATCGGCGGCCTCCTGTCCTTGGCGTCCGCAAGAGGCATTCACCTGCGGTGAACCTGGGCCTCGGGCGAGCAGGGCCAGGCCCCATGGTAGGAGCCCGGGGAGGCAATGGCAGCCTCTGCGGCCAGGCCTCGGGCTCTCCCCGGGGCTCTCTCGGGGCACGGGCACCGTCTCTCGCCTTGAGAGTGCCCACGCCGCCCTTGAGCCCCGCGAGACACCTGCTTCCCGTGATGAGAGGCCCGCTGCCTCCGTGGAGCTTGGAACTCTGGGGCCGGGCTGCGGGTCACTGGGCTAAGTGGCTGGAAAGGCGCAGACCCCTCCGTCCCGACCGCCCCACTGCGAAGGACAGGGGGCAGGCCCCCAGGAGATGGCTTTGGTCGAGCCGCGGCTGGCCGGTTTCGGGCCAAGACGCGGGACCCGGCAGGCTCAGGGCAGGCAGCCCCACCAGAAGCCTCCCTCGGGGCAACGGGCCCCACCCTGGACATATCAGGCCTGCTCCACAGGGTCCCTGGGGTCGTGTCCGTGGAACTGGAAGCTCTCCCCGCCACCCGGAGGTCCGTTCCTTTTCCCGTGGACCACACTTGCCAGCCCGTCTCCCACCCCGGCACAGGCAGAGTGCCAGGGAACAACTAGGGACCTGGGGACGGGAAGAGGGGGCCGGCCACGGTTCCGCGCCAGGTGGGGCGGGCCCGGGCGGGCGGGACCCACGCCCAGGGACCCGGTCTCCCGGGGGGTCTCGGGCCTGAGACCTGCCTGCGGGGCTAAGAGTCTTTCTTGGCTCCAACGGGCCCACCCGGCCCCGAGGCGGCAAACTTGCACCGAGACGCTTCTACTCTCTAAAGTCTGGGCTCAACTTCGCCAGAAGGGACTGTGTCCGCTGCGACCTGGGTCCCACAGAGCTCGAACCCCCCTCCCCGTGAAGGCATCCGCGGCCCGTGGTCCTTGGTGTCCGCAAAAGGCATTCACCTGCGGAGAACCTGGGCCCAGGTGAGCGGGACCAGGCCCCACGGCAGGAGCCTGGGGAGGCCACTGGAGCCACGGGGGCCAGGGCTGGGCATTTTCCCGGGTGCTCTCTCGGGTCCCAGGCGCCCTCTCTCGCCCGGGGAGTGCCCACGCCGTCCCCTGACCCCCGCAGGACGCCTGCATCCCGCCATAAGCGGCCCACCTCCTCCATGGAGCTCGGACACATGGGGCCGGGGTGCGAGCAACTGGCCTACGTGGCGGCAAACCCGCAGACCCCTCCGTCCCGTCCCCACCACCGCGAAGATCCCCCTGTTCTTCCATCCGTAAAGGGGTCCCCCTTTACGGATGGAAGAACAGGGGGGAGGCCCCCAGGAGATGGCTTTTGTCCGAGCAGCGGCTGGGTGGTTTCGGGCCAGGAGGCGGGGCCGCGCAGGCGCAAGCAGGCCCCCCCACCCCACGAGCATCCCTCCCGGGCAACGGCCCCCCCCCCCTCCCCTTGAGATATCAGGCCAGGTTCACAGGGTCCCCGGGCTGCTGTCAGAGTTAAGGGAAGCCCTCCCTGCCACCCACAGGACCAAGCGTTTTCCCCCGTGGACCACACGTCCCAGCAGCTCTCCCACCCCCGCAGAGGCAGAGTGCCCGGGAAGAACTAGGGACGTGGGGCCGGGAAGAGGGGCCGGGAAGAGGGGCCGGCCACGGTTCCGCGCCAGGTGGAGCGGGTCCGGGCGGGCGGGTCCCTGGTCAACGGACCGGTTCTCCCGTCGGGAGTCGGGCCTGTGCCCCTGCTGGGAGGCCAAGAGCCTTGCTTCGCCTGCAACGCCCCCACCCTGCCACAAGGCGGCAGACTTGGACCCAGCCGCTTCAACCCTCCAGTCTCTGCTGAACCACCCAAAAATGGAGTGTGACCGCTGCGACCTCAGTCCCCCAGAGCTCCAACCCCCACCTCTGTGAGGGAATCGGCGGCCTCCTGTCCTTGGCGTCCGCAAGAGGCATTCACCTGCGGTGAACCTGGGCCTCGGGCGAGCAGGGCCAGGCCCCATGGTAGGAGCCCGGGGAGGCAAAGGCAGCCTCTGCGGCCAGGCCTCGGGCTCTCCCCGGGGCTCTCTCGGGGCACGGGCACCGTCTCTCGCCTTGAGAGTGCCCACGCCGCCCTTGAGCCCCGCGAGACACCTGCTTCCCGTGATGAGAGGCCCGCTGCCTCCGTGGAGCTTGGAACTCTGGGGCCGGGCTGCGGGTCACTGGGCTAAGTGGCTGGAAAGGCGCAGACCCCTCCGTCCCGACCGCCCCACTGCGAAGGACAGGGGGCAGGCCCCCAGGAGATGGCTTTGGTCGAGCCGCGGCTGGCCGGTTTCGGGCCAAGACGCGGGACCCGGCAGGCTCAGGGCAGGCAGCCCAACCAGAAGCCTCCCTCGGGGCAACGGGCCCCACCCTGGACATATCAGGCCTGCTCCACAGGGTCCCTGGGGTCGTGTCCGTGGAACTGGAAGCTCTCCCCGCCACCCGGAGGTCCGTTCCTTTTCCCGTGGACCACACTTGCCAGCCCGTCTCCCACCCCGGCACAGGCAGAGTGCCAGGGAACAACTAGGGACCTGGGGACGGGAAGAGGGGGCCGGCCACGGTTCCGCGCCAGGTGGGGCGGGCCCGGGCGGGCGGGACCCACGCCCAGGGACCCGGTCTCCCGGGGGGTCTCGGGCCTGAGACCTGCCTGCGGGGCTAAGAGTCTTTCTTGGCTCCAACGGGCCCACCCGGCCCCGAGGCGGCAAACTTGCACCGAGACGCTTCTACTCTCTAAAGTCTGGGCTCAACTTCGCCAGAAGGGACTGTGTCCGCTGCGACCTGGGTCCCACAGAGCTCGAACCCCCCTCCCCGTGAAGGCATCCGCGGCCCGTGGTCCTTGGTGTCCGCAAAAGGCATTCACCTGCGGAGAACCTGGGCCCAGGTGAGCGGGACCAGGCCCCACGGCAGGAGCCTGGGGAGGCCACTGGAGCCACGGGGGCCAGGGCTGGGCATTTTCCCGGGTGCTCTCTCGGGTCCCAGGCGCCCTCTCTCGCCCGGGGAGTGCCCACGCCGTCCCCTGACCCCCGCAGGACGCCTGCATCCCGCCATAAGCGGCCCACCTCCTCCATGGAGCTCGGACACATGGGGCCGGGGTGCGAGCAACTGGCCTACGTGGCGGCAAACCCGCAGACCCCTCCGTCCCGTCCCCACCACCGCGAAGATCCCCCTGTTCTTCCATCCGTAAAGGGGTCCCCCTTTACGGATGGAAGAACAGGGGGGAGGCCCCCAGGAGATGGCTTTTGTCCGAGCAGCGGCTGGGTGGTTTCGGGCCAGGAGGCGGGGCCGCGCAGGCGCAAGCAGGCCCCCCCACCCCACGAGCATCCCTCCCGGGCAACGGGCCCCCCCCCCTCCCCTTGAGATATCAGGCCAGGTTCACAGGGTCCCCGGGCTGCTGTCAGAGTTCAGGGAAGCCCTCCCTGCCACCCACAGGACCAAGCGTTTTCCCCCGTGGACCACACGTCCCAGCAGCTCTCCCACCCCCGCAGAGGCAGAGTGCCCGGGAAGAACTAGGGACGTGGGGCCGGGAAGAGGGGCCGGGAAGAGGGGCCGGCCACGGTTCCGCGCCAGGTGGAGCGGGTCCGGGCGGGCGGATCCCTGGTCAACGGACCGGTTCTCCCGTCGGGAGTCGGGCCTGTGCCCCTGCTGGGAGGCCAAGAGCCTTGCTTCGCCTGCAACGCCCCCACCCTGCCACAAGGCGGCAGACTTGGACCCAGCCGCTTCAACCCTCCAGTCTCTGCTGAACCACCCAAAAATGGAGTGTGACCGCTGCGACCTCAGTCCCCCAGAGCTCCAACCCCCACCTCTGTGAGGGAATCGGCGGCCTCCTGTCCTTGGCGTCCGCAAGAGGCATTCACCTGCGGTGAACCTGGGCCTCGGGCGAGCAGGGCCAGGCCCCATGGTAGGAGCCCGGGGAGGCAATGGCAGCCTCTGCGGCCAGGCCTCGGGCTCTCCCCGGGGCTCTCTCGGGGCACGGGCACCGTCTCTCGCCTTGAGAGTGCCCACGCCGTCCCTTGAGCCCCGCGAGACACCTGCTTCCCGTGATGAGAGGCCCGCTGCCTCCGTGGAGCTTGGAACTCTGGGGCCGGGCTGCGGGTCACTGGGCTAAGTGGCTGGAAAGGCGCAGACCCCTCCGTCCCGACCGCCCCACTGCGAAGGACAGGGGGCAGGCCCCCAGGAGATGGCTTTGGTCGAGCCGCGGCTGGCCGGTTTCGGGCCAAGACGCGGGACCCGGCAGGCTCAGGGCAGGCAGCCCCACCAGAAGCCTCCCTCGGGGCAACGGGCCCCACCCTGGACATATCAGGCCTGCTCCACAGGGTCCCTGGGGTCGTGTCCGTGGAACTGGAAGCTCTCCCCGCCACCCGGAGGTCCGTTCCTTTTCCCGTGGACCACACTTGCCAGCCCGTCTCCCACCCCGGCACAGGCAGAGTGCCAGGGAACAACTAGGGACCTGGGGACGGGAAGAGGGGGCCGGCCACGGTTCCGCGCCAGGTGGGGCGGGCCCGGGCGGGCGGGACCCACGCCCAGGGACCCGGTCTCCCGGGGGGTCTCGGGCCTGAGACCTGCCTGCGGGGCTAAGAGTCTTTCTTGGCTCCAACGGGCCCACCCGGCCCCGAGGCGGCAAACTTGCACCGAGACGCTTCTACTCTCTAAAGTCTGGGCTCAACTTCGCCAGAAGGGACTGTGTCCGCTGCGACCTGGGTCCCACAGAGCTCGAACCCCCCTCCCCGTGAAGGCATCCGCGGCCCGTGGTCCTTGGTGTCCGCAAAAGGCATTCACCTGCGGAGAACCTGGGCCCAGGTGAGCGGGACCAGGCCCCACGGCAGGAGCCTGGGGAGGCCACTGGAGCCACGGGGGCCAGGGCTGGGCATTTTCCCGGGTGCTCTCTCGGGTCCCAGGCGCCCTCTCTCGCCCGGGGAGTGCCCACGCCGTCCCCTGACCCCCGCAGGACGCCTGCATCCCGCCATAAGCGGCCCACCTCCTCCATGGAGCTCGGACACATGGGGCCGGGGAGCGAGCAACTGGCCTACGTGGCGGCAAACCCGCAGACCCCTCCGTCCCGTCCCCACCACCGCGAAGATCCCCCTGTTCTTCCATCCGTAAAGGGGTCCCCCTTTACGGATGGAAGAACAGGGGGGAGGCCCCCAGGAGATGGCTTTTGTCCGAGCAGCGGCTGGGTGGTTTCGGGCCAGGAGGCGGGGCCGCGCAGGCGCAAGCAGGCCCCCCCACCCCACGAGCATCCCTCCCGGGCAACGGGCCCCCCCCCCTCCCCTTGAGATATCAGGCCAGGTTCACAGGGTCCCCGGGCTGCTGTCAGAGTTCAGGGAAGCCCTCCCTGCCACCCACAGGACCAAGCGTTTTCCCCCGTGGACCACACGTCCCAGCAGCTCTCCCACCCCCGCAGAGGCAGAGTGCCCGGGAAGAACTAGGGACGTGGGGCCGGGAAGAGGGGCCGGGAAGAGGGGCCGGCCACGGTTCCGCGCCAGGTGGAGCGGGTCCGGGCGGGCGGATCCCTGGTCAACGGACCGGTTCTCCCGTCGGGAGTCGGGCCTGTGCCCCTGCTGGGAGGCCAAGAGCCTTGCTTCGCCTGCAACGCCCCCACCCTGCCACAAGGCGGCAGACTTGGACCCAGCCGCTTCAACCCTCCAGTCTCTGCTGAACCACCCAAAAATGGAGTGTGACCGCTGCGACCTCAGTCCCCCAGAGCTCCAACCCCCACCTCTGTGAGGGAATCGGCGGCCTCCTGTCCTTGGCGTCCGCAAGAGGCATTCACCTGCGGTGAACCTGGGCCTCGGGCGAGCAGGGCCAGGCCCCATGGTAGGAGCCCGGGGAGGCAATGGCAGCCTCTGCGGCCAGGCCTCGGGCTCTCCCCGGGGCTCTCTCGGGGCACGGGCACCGTCTCTCGCCTTGAGAGTGCCCACGCCGTCCCTTGAGCCCCGCGAGACACCTGCTTCCCGTGATGAGAGGCCCGCTGCCTCCGTGGAGCTTGGAACTCTGGGGCCGGGCTGCGGGTCACTGGGCTAAGTGGCTGGAAAGGCGCAGACCCCTCCGTCCCGACCGCCCCACTGCGAAGGACAGGGGGCAGGCCCCCAGGAGATGGCTTTGGTCGAGCCGCGGCTGGCCGGTTTCGGGCCAAGACGCGGGACCCGGCAGGCTCAGGGCAGGCAGCCCCACCAGAAGCCTCCCTCGGGGCAACGGGCCCCACCCTGGACATATCAGGCCTGCTCCACAGGGTCCCTGGGGTCGTGTCCGTGGAACTGGAAGCTCTCCCCGCCACCCGGAGGTCCGTTCCTTTTCCCGTGGACCACACTTGCCAGCCCGTCTCCCACCCCGGCACAGGCAGAGTGCCAGGGAACAACTAGGGACCTGGGGACGGGAAGAGGGGGCCGGCCACGGTTCCGCGCCAGGTGGGGCGGGCCCGGGCGGGCGGGACCCACGCCCAGGGACCCGGTCTCCCGGGGGGTCTCGGGCCTGAGACCTGCCTGCGGGGCTAAGAGTCTTTCTTGGCTCCAACGGGCCCACCCGGCCCCGAGGCGGCAAACTTGCACCGAGACGCTTCTACTCTCTAAAGTCTGGGCTCAACTTCGCCAGAAGGGACTGTGTCCGCTGCGACCTGGGTCCCACAGAGCTCGAACCCCCCTCCCCGTGAAGGCATCCGCGGCCCGTGGTCCTTGGTGTCCGCAAAAGGCATTCACCTGCGGAGAACCTGGGCCCAGGTGAGCGGGACCAGGCCCCACGGCAGGAGCCTGGGGAGGCCACTGGAGCCACGGGGGCCAGGGCTGGGCATTTTCCCGGGTGCTCTCTCGGGTCCCAGGCGCCCTCTCTCGCCCGGGGAGTGCCCACGCCGTCCCCTGACCCCCGCAGGACGCCTGCATCCCGCCATAAGCGGCCCACCTCCTCCATGGAGCTCGGACACATGGGGCCGGGGTGCGAGCAACTGGCCTACGTGGCGGCAAACCCGCAGACCCCTCCGTCCCGTCCCCACCACCGCGAAGATCCCCCTGTTCTTCCATCCGTAAAGGGGTCCCCCTTTACGGATGGAAGAACAGGGGGGAGGCCCCCAGGAGATGGCTTTTGTCCGAGCAGCGGCTGGGTGGTTTCGGGCCCGGAGGCGGGGCCGCGCAGGCGCAAGCAGGCCCCCCCACCCCACGAGCATCCCTCCCGGGCAACGGGCCCCCCCCCCTCCCCTTGAGATATCAGGCCAGGTTCACAGGGTCCCCGGGCTGCTGTCAGAGTTAAGGGAAGCCCTCCCTGCCACCCACAGGACCAAGCGTTTTCCCCCGTGGACCACACGTCCCAGCAGCTCTCCCACCCCCGCAGAGGCAGAGTGCCCGGGAAGAACTAGGGACGTGGGGCCGGGAAGAGGGGCCGGGAAGAGGGGCCGGGAAGAGGGGCCGGCCACGGTTCCGCCCCAGGTGGAGCGGGTCCGGGCGGGCGGATCCCTGGTCAACGGACCGGTTCTCCCGTCGGGAGTCGGGCCTGTGCCCCTGCTGGGAGGCCAAGAGCCTTGCTTCGCCTGCAACGCCCCCACCCTGCCACAAGGCGGCAGACTTGGACCCAGCCGCTTCAACCCTCCAGTCTCTGCTGAACCACCCAAAAATGGAGTGTGACCGCTGCGACCTCAGTCCCCCAGAGCTCCAACCCCCACCTCTGTGAGGGAATCGGCGGCCTCCTGTCCTTGGCGTCCGCAAGAGGCATTCACCTGCGGTGAACCTGGGCCTCGGGCGAGCAGGGCCAGGCCCCATGGTAGGAGCCCGGGGAGGCAATGGCAGCCTCTGCGGCCAGGCCTCGGGCTCTCCCCGGGGCTCTCTCGGGGCACGGGCACCGTCTCTCGCCTTGAGAGTGCCCACGCCGCCCTTGAGCCCCGCGAGACACCTGCTTCCCGTGATGAGAGGCCCGCTGCCTCCGTGGAGCTTGGAACTCTGGGGCCGGGCTGCGGGTCACTGGGCTAAGTGGCTGGAAAGGCGCAGACCCCTCCGTCCCGACCGCCCCACTGCGAAGGACAGGGGGCAGGCCCCCAGGAGATGGCTTTGGTCGAGCCGCGGCTGGCCGGTTTCGGGCCAAGACGCGGGACCCGGCAGGCTCAGGGCAGGCAGCCCCACCAGAAGCCTCCCTCGGGGCAACGGGCCCCACCCTGGACATATCAGGCCTGCTCCACAGGGTCCCTGGGGTCGTGTCCGTGGAACTGGAAGCTCTCCCCGCCACCCGGAGGTCCGTTCCTTTTCCCGTGGACCACACTTGCCAGCCCGTCTCCCACCCCGGCACAGGCAGAGTGCCAGGGAACAACTAGGGACCTGGGGACGGGAAGAGGGGGCCGGCCACGGTTCCGCGCCAGGTGGGGCGGGCCCGGGCGGGCGGGACCCACGCCCAGGGACCCGGTCTCCCGGGGGGTCTCGGGCCTGAGACCTGCCTGCGGGGCTAAGAGTCTTTCTTGGCTCCAACGGGCCCACCCGGCCCCGAGGCGGCAAACTTGCACCGAGACGCTTCTACTCTCTAAAGTCTGGGCTCAACTTCGCCAGAAGGGACTGTGTCCGCTGCGACCTGGGTCCCACAGAGCTCGAACCCCCCTCCCCGTGAAGGCATCCGCGGCCCGTGGTCCTTGGTGTCCGCAAAAGGCATTCACCTGCGGAGAACCTGGGCCCAGGTGAGCGGGACCAGGCCCCACGGCAGGAGCCTGGGGAGGCCACTGGAGCCACGGGGGCCAGGGCTGGGCATTTTCCCGGGTGCTCTCTCGGGTCCCAGGCGCCCTCTCTCGCCCGGGGAGTGCCCACGCCGTCCCCTGACCCCCGCAGGACGCCTGCATCCCGCCATAAGCGGCCCACCTCCTCCATGGAGCTCGGACACATGGGGCCGGGGTGCGAGCAACTGGCCTACGTGGCGGCAAACCCGCAGACCCCTCCGTCCCGTCCCCACCACCGCGAAGATCCCCCTGTTCTTCCATCCGTAAAGGGGTCCCCCTTTACGGATGGAAGAACAGGGGGGAGGCCCCCAGGAGATGGCTTTTGTCCGAGCAGCGGCTGGGTGGTTTCGGGCCAGGAGGCGGGGCCGCGCAGGCGCAAGCAGGCCCCCCCACCCCACGAGCATCCCTCCCGGGCAACGGCCCCCCCCCCCCTCCCCTTGAGATATCAGGCCAGGTTCACCGGGTCCCCGGGCTGCTGTCAGAGTTAAGGGAAGCCCTCCCTGCCACCCACAGGACCAAGCGTTTTCCCCCGTGGACCACACGTCCCAGCAGCTCTCCCACCCCCGCAGAGGCAGAGTGCCCGGGAAGAACTAGGGACGTGGGGCCGGGAAGAGGGGCCGGGAAGAGGGGCCGGCCACGGTTCCGCGCCAGGTGGAGCGGGTCCGGGCGGGCGGGTCCCTGGTCAACGGACCGGTTCTCCCGTCGGGAGTCGGGCCTGTGCCCCTGCTGGGAGGCCAAGAGCCTTGCTTCGCCTGCAACGCCCCCACCCTGCCACAAGGCGGCAGACTTGGACCCAGCCGCTTCAACCCTCCAGTCTCTGCTGAACCACCCAAAAATGGAGTGTGACCGCTGCGACCTCAGTCCCCCAGAGCTCCAACCCCCACCTCTGTGAGGGAATCGGCGGCCTCCTGTCCTTGGCGTCCGCAAGAGGCATTCACCTGCGGTGAACCTGGGCCTCGGGCGAGCAGGGCCAGGCCCCATGGTAGGAGCCCGGGGAGGCAAAGGCAGCCTCTGCGGCCAGGCCTCGGGCTCTCCCCGGGGCTCTCTCGGGGCACGGGCACCGTCTCTCGCCTTGAGAGTGCCCACGCCGTCCCTTGAGCCCCGCGAGACACCTGCTTCCCGAGATGAGAGGCCCGCTGCCTCCGTGGAGCTTGGAACTCTGGGGCCGGGCTGCGGGTCACTGGGCTAAGTGGCTGGAAAGGCGCAGACCCCTCCGTCCCGACCGCCCCACTGCGAAGGACAGGGGGCAGGCCCCCAGGAGATGGCTTTGGTCGAGCCGCGGCTGGCCGGTTTCGGGCCAAGACGCGGGACCCGGCAGGCTCAGGGCAGTCAGCCGCACCAGAAGCCTCCCTCGGGGCAACGGGCCCCACCCTGGACATATCAGGCCTGCTCCACAGGGTCCCTGGGGTCGTGTCCGTGGAACTGGAAGCTCTCCCCGCCACCCGGAGGTCCGTTCCTTTTCCCGTGGACCACACTTGCCAGCCCGTCTCCCACCCCGGCACAGGCAGAGTGCCAGGGAACAACTAGGGACCTGGGGACGGGAAGAGGGGGCCGGCCACGGTTCCGCGCCAGGTGGGGCGGGCCCGGGCGGGCGGGACCCACGCCCAGGGACCCGGTCTCCCGGGGGGTCTCGGGCCTGAGACCTGCCTGCGGGGCTAAGAGTCTTTCTTGGCTCCAACGGGCCCACCCGGCCCCGAGGCGGCAAACTTGCACCGAGACGCTTCTACTCTCTAAAGTCTGGGCTCAACTTCGCCAGAAGGGACTGTGTCCGCTGCGACCTGGGTCCCACAGAGCTCGAACCCCCCTCCCCGTGAAGGCATCCGCGGCCCGTGGTCCTTGGTGTCCGCAAAAGGCATTCACCTGGGCAGAACCAGGGCCCAGGTGAGCGGGACCAGGCCCCACGGCAGGAGCCTGGGGAGGCCACTGGAGCCACGGGGGCCAGGGCTGGGCATTTTCCCGGGTGCTCTCTCGGGTCCCAGGCGCCCTCTCTCGCCCGGGGAGTGCCCACGCCGTCCCCTGACCCCCGCAGGACGCGTGCATCCCGCCATAAGCGGCCCACCTCCTCCATGGAGCTCGGACACATGGGGCCGGGGTGCGAGCAACTGGCCTACGTGGCGGCAAACCCGCAGACCCCTCCGTCCCGTCCCCACCACCGCGAAGATCCCCCTGTTCTTCCATCCGTAAAGGGGTCCCCCTTTACGGATGGAAGAACAGGGGGGAGGCCCCCAGGAGATGGCTTTTGTCCGAGCAGCGGCTGGGTGGTTTCGGGCCAGGAGGCGGGGCCGCGCAGGCGCAAGCAGGCCCCCCCACCCCACGAGCATCCCTCCCGGGCAACGGGCCCCCCCCCCTCCCCTTGAGATATCAGGCCAGGTTCACAGGGTCCCCGGGCTGCTGTCAGAGTTCAGGGAAGCCCTCCCTGCCACCCACAGGACCAAGCGTTTTCCCCCGTGGACCACACGTCCCAGCAGCTCTCCCACCCCCGCAGAGGCAGAGTGCCCGGGAAGAACTAGGGACGTGGGGCCGGGAAGAGGGGCCGGGAAGAGGGGCCGGCCACGGTTCCGCGCCAGGTGGAGCGGGTCCGGGCGGGCGGGTCCCTGGTCAACGGACCGGTTCTCCCGTCGGGAGTCGGGCCTGTGCCCCTGCTGGGAGGCCAAGAGCCTTGCTTCGCCTGCAACGCCCCCACCCTGCCACAAGGCGGCAGACTTGGACCCAGCCGCTTCAACCCTCCAGTCTCTGCTGAACCACCCAAAAATGGAGTGTGACCGCTGCGACCTCAGTCCCCCAGAGCTCCAACCCCCACCTCTGTGAGGGAATCGGCGGCCTCCTGTCCTTGGCGTCCGCAAGAGGCATTCACCTGCGGTGAACCTGGGCCTCGGGCGAGCAGGGCCAGGCCCCATGGTAGGAGCCCGGGGAGGCAATGGCAGCCTCTGCGGCCAGGCCTCGGGCTCTCCCCGGGGCTCTCTCGGGGCACGGGCACCGTCTCTCGCCTTGAGAGTGCCCACGCCGTCCCTTGAGCCCCGCGAGACACCTGCTTCCCGTGATGAGAGGCCCGCTGCCTCCGTGGAGCTTGGAACTCTGGGGCCGGGCTGCGGGTCACTGGGCTAAGTGGCTGGAAAGGCGCAGACCCCTCCGTCCCGACCGCCCCACTGCGAAGGACAGGGGGCAGGCCCCCAGGAGATGGCTTTGGTCGAGCCGCGGCTGGCCGGTTTCGGGCCAAGACGCGGGACCCGGCAGGCTCAGGGCAGGCAGCCCCACCAGAAGCCTCCCTCGGGGCAACGGGCCCCACCCTGGACATATCAGGCCTGCTCCACAGGGTCCCTGGGGTCGTGTCCGTGGAACTGGAAGCTCTCCCCGCCACCCGGAGGTCCGTTCCTTTTCCCGTGGACCACACTTGCCAGCCCGTCTCCCACCCCGGCACAGGCAGAGTGCCAGGGAACAACTAGGGACCTGGGGACGGGAAGAGGGGGCCGGCCACGGTTCCGCGCCAGGTGGGGCGGGCCCGGGCGGGCGGGACCCACGCCCAGGGACCCGGTCTCCCGGGGGGTCTCGGGCCTGAGACCTGCCTGCGGGGCTAAGAGTCTTTCTTGGCTCCAACGGGCCCACCCGGCCCCGAGGCGGCAAACTTGCACCGAGACGCTTCTACTCTCTAAAGTCTGGGCTCCACTTCGCCAGAAGGGGCTGTGTCCGCTGCGACCCGGGTCCCACAGAGCTCGAACCCCCCTCCCCGTGAAGGCATCCGCGGCCCGTGGTCCTTGGTGTCCGCAAAAGGCATTCACCTGCGGAGAACCTGGGCCCAGGTGAGCGGGACCAGGCCCCACGGCAGGAGCCTGGGGAGGCCACTGGAGCCACGGGGGCCAGGGCTGGGCATTTTCCCGGGTGCTCTCTCGGGTCCCAGGCGCCCTCTCTCGCCCGGGGAGTGCCCACGCCGTCCCCTGACCCCCGCAGGACGCCTGCATCCCGCCATAAGCGGCCCACCTCCTCCATGGAGCTCGGACACATGGGGCCGGGGTGCGAGCAACTGGCCTACGTGGCGGCAAACCCGCAGACCCCTCCGTCCCGTCCCCACCACCGCGAAGATCCCCCTGTTCTTCCATCCGTAAAGGGGTCCCCCTTTACGGATGGAAGAACAGGGGGGAGGCCCCCAGGAGATGGCTTTTGTCCGAGCAGCGGCTGGGTGGTTTCGGGCCAGGAGGCGGGGCCGCGCAGGCGCAAGCAGGCCCCCCCACCCCACGAGCATCCCTCCCGGGCAACGGGCCCCCCCCCCCCCTCCCCTTGAGATATCAGGCCAGGTTCACAGGGTCCCCGGGCTGCTGTCAGAGTTCAGGGAAGCCCTCCCTGCCACCCACAGGACCAAGCGTTTTCCCCCGTGGACCACACGTCCCAGCAGCTCTCCCACCCCCGCAGAGGCAGAGTGCCCGGGAAGAACTAGGGACGTGGGGCCGGGAAGAGGGGCCGGGAAGAGGGGCCGGCCACGGTTCCGCGCCAGGTGGAGCGGGTCCGGGCGGGCGGGTCCCTGGTCAACGGACCGGTTCTCCCGTCGGGAGTCGGGCCTGTGCCCCTGCTGGGAGGCCAAGAGCCTTGCTTCGCCTGCAACGCCCCCACCCTGCCACAAGGCGGCAGACTTGGACCCAGCCGCTTCAACCCTCCAGTCTCTGCTGAACCACCCAAAAATGGAGTGTGACCGCTGCGACCTCAGTCCCCCAGAGCTCCAACCCCCACCTCTGTGAGGGAATCGGCGGCCTCCTGTCCTTGGCGTCCGCAAGAGGCATTCACCTGCGGTGAACCTGGGCCTCGGGCGAGCAGGGCCAGGCCCCATGGTAGGAGCCCGGGGAGGCAATGGCAGCCTCTGCGGCCAGGCCTCGGGCTCTCCCCGGGGCTCTCTCGGGGCACGGGCACCGTCTCTCGCCTTGAGAGTGCCCACGCCGTCCCTTGAGCCCCGCGAGACACCTGCTTCCCGTGATGAGAGGCCCGCTGCCTCCGTGGAGCTTGGAACTCTGGGGCCGGGCTGCGGGTCACTGGGCTAAGTGGCTGGAAAGGCGCAGACCCCTCCGTCCCGACCGCCCCACTGCGAAGGACAGGGGGCAGGCCCCCAGGAGATGGCTTTGGTCGAGCCGCGGCTGGCCGGTTTCGGGCCAAGACGCGGGACCCGGCAGGCTCAGGGCAGGCAGCCCCACCAGAAGCCTCCCTCGGGGCAACGGGCCCCACCCTGGACATATCAGGCCTGCTCCACAGGGTCCCTGGGGTCGTGTCCGTGGAACTGGAAGCTCTCCCCGCCACCCGGAGGTCCGTTCCTTTTCCCGTGGACCACACTTGCCAGCCCGTCTCCCACCCCGGCACAGGCAGAGTGCCAGGGAACAACTAGGGACCTGGGGACGGGAAGAGGGGGCCGGCCACGGTTCCGCGCCAGGTGGGGCGGGCCCGGGCGGGCGGGACCCACGCCCAGGGACCCGGTCTCCCGGGGGGTCTCGGGCCTGAGACCTGCCTGCGGGGCTAAGAGTCTTTCTTGGCTCCAACGGGCCCACCCGGCCCCGAGGCGGCAAACTTGCACCGAGACGCTTCTACTCTCTAAAGTCTGGGCTCAACTTCGCCAGAAGGGGCTGTGTCCGCTGCGACCCGGGTCCCACAGAGCTCGAACCCCCCTCCCCGTGAAGGCATCCGCGGCCCGTGGTCCTTGGTGTCCGCAAAAGGCATTCACCTGCGGAGAACCTGGGCCCAGGTGAGCGGGACCAGGCCCCACGGCAGGAGCCTGGGGAGGCCACTGGAGCCACGGGGGCCAGGGCTGGGCATTTTCCCGGGTGCTCTCTCGGGTCCCAGGCGCCCTCTCTCGCCCGGGGAGTGCCCACGCCGTCCCCTGACCCCCGCAGGACGCGTGCATCCCGCCATAAGCGGCCCACCTCCTCCATGGAGCTCGGACACATGGGGCCGGGGTGCGAGCAACTGGCCTACGTGGCGGCAAACCCGCAGACCCCTCCGTCCCGTGCCCACCACCGCGAAGATCCCCCTGTTCTTCCATCCGTAAAGGGGTCCCCCTTTACGGATGGAAGAACAGGGGGGAGGCCCCCAGGAGATGGCTTTTGTCCGAGCAGCGGCTGGGTGGTTTCGGGCCAGGAGGCGGGGCCGCGCAGGCGCAAGCAGGCCCCCCCACCCCACGAGCATCCCTCCCGGGCAACGGGCCCCCCCCCCTCCCCTTGAGATATCAGGCCAGGTTCACAGGGTCCCCGGGCTGCTGTCAGAGTTCAGGGAAGCCCTCCCTGCCACCCACAGGACCAAGCGTTTTCCCCCGTGGACCACACGTCCCAGCAGCTCTCCCACCCCCGCAGAGGCAGAGTGCCCGGGAAGAACTAGGGACGTGGGGCCGGGAAGAGGGGCCGGGAAGAGGGGCCGGCCACGGTTCCGCGCCAGGTGGAGCGGGTCCGGGCGCGCGGATCCCTGGTCAACGGACCGGTTCTCCCGTCGGGAGTCGGGCCTGTGCCCCTGCTGGGAGGCCAAGAGCCTTGCTTCGCCTGCAACGCCCCCACCCTGCCACAAGGCGGCAGACTTGGACCCAGCCGCTTCAACCCTCCAGTCTCTGCTGAACCACCCAAAAATGGAGTGTGACCGCTGCGACCTCAGTCCCCCAGAGCTCCAACCCCCACCTCTGTGAGGGAATCGGCGGCCTCCTGTCCTTGGCGTCCGCAAGAGGCATTCACCTGCGGTGAACCTGGGCCTCGGGCGAGCAGGGCCAGGCCCCATGGTAGGAGCCCGGGGAGGCAATGGCAGCCTCTGCGGCCAGGCCTCGGGCTCTCCCCGGGGCTCTCTCGGGGCACGGGCACCGTCTCTCGCCTTGAGAGTGCCCACGCCGTCCCTTGAGCCCCGCGAGACACCTGCTTCCCGTGATGAGAGGCCCGCTGCCTCCGTGGAGCTTGGAACTCTGGGGCCGGGCTGCGGGTCACTGGGCTAAGTGGCTGGAAAGGCGCAGACCCCTCCGTCCCGACCGCCCCACTGCGAAGGACAGGGGGCAGGCCCCCAGGAGATGGCTTTGGTCGAGCCGCGGCTGGCCGGTTTCGGGCCAAGACGCGGGACCCGGCAGGCTCAGGGCAGGCAGCCCCACCAGAAGCCTCCCTCGGGGCAACGGGCCCCACCCTGGACATATCAGGCCTGCTCCACAGGGTCCCTGGGGTCGTGTCCGTGGAACTGGAAGCTCTCCCCGCCACCCGGAGGTCCGTTCCTTTTCCCGTGGACCACACTTGCCAGCCCGTCTCCCACCCCGGCACAGGCAGAGTGCCAGGGAACAACTAGGGACCTGGGGACGGGAAGAGGGGGCCGGCCACGGTTCCGCGCCAGGTGGGGCGGGCCCGGGCGGGCGGGACCCACGCCCAGGGACCCGGTCTCCCGGGGGGTCTCGGGCCTGAGACCTGCCTGCGGGGCTAAGAGTCTTTCTTGGCTCCAACGGGCCCACCCGGCCCCGAGGCGGCAAACTTGCACCGAGACGCTTCTACTCTCTAAAGTCTGGGCTCAACTTCGCCAGAAGGGACTGTGTCCGCTGCGACCTGGGTCCCACAGAGCTCGAACCCCCCTCCCCGTGAAGGCATCCGCGGCCCGTGGTCCTTGGTGTCCGCAAAAGGCATTCACCTGCGGAGAACCTGGGCCCAGGTGAGCGGGACCAGGCCCCACGGCAGGAGCCTGGGGAGGCCACTGGAGCCACGGGGGCCAGGGCTGGGCATTTTCCCGGGTGCTCTCTCGGGTCCCAGGCGCCCTCTCTCGCCCGGGGAGTGCCCACGCCGTCCCCTGACCCCCGCAGGACGCCTGCATCCCGCCATAAGCGGCCCACCTCCTCCATGGAGCTCGGACACATGGGGCCGGGGTGCGAGCAACTGGCCTACGTGGCGGCAAACCCGCAGACCCCTCCGTCCCGTCCCCACCACCGCGAAGATCCCCCTGTTCTTCCATCCGTAAAGGGGTCCCCCTTTACGGATGGAAGAACAGGGGGGAGGCCCCCAGGAGATGGCTTTTGTCCGAGCAGCGGCTGGGTGGTTTCGGGCCAGGAGGCGGGGCCGCGCAGGCGCAAGCAGGCCCCCCCACCCCACGAGCATCCCTCCCGGGCAACGGGCCCCCCCCCCCCCCTCCCCTTGAGATATCAGGCCAGGTTCACAGGGTCCCCGGGCTGCTGTCAGAGTTCAGGGAAGCCCTCCCTGCCACCCACAGGACCAAGTGTTTTCCCCCGTGGACCACACGTCCCAGCAGCTCTCCCACCCCCGCAGAGGCAGAGTGCCCGGGAAGAACTAGGGACGTGGGGCCGGGAAGAGGGGCCGGGAAGAGGGGCCGGCCACGGTTCCGCGCCAGGTGGAGCGGGTCCGGGCGGGCGGGTCCCTGGTCAACGGACCGGTTCTCCCGTCGGGAGTCGGGCCTGTGCCCCTGCTGGGAGGCCAAGAGCCTTGCTTCGCCTGCAACGCCCCCACCCTGCCACAAGGCGGCAGACTTGGACCCAGCCGCTTCAACCCTCCAGTCTCTGCTGAACCACCCAAAAATGGAGTGTGACCGCTGCGACCTCAGTCCCCCAGAGCTCCAACCCCCACCTCTGTGAGGGAATCGGCGGCCTCCTGTCCTTGGCGTCCGCAAGAGGCATTCACCTGCGGTGAACCTGGGCCTCGGGCGAGCAGGGCCAGGCCCCATGGTAGGAGCCCGGGGAGGCAATGGCAGCCTCTGCGGCCAGGCCTCGGGCTCTCCCCGGGGCTCTCTCGGGGCACGGGCACCGTCTCTCGCCTTGAGAGTGCCCACGCCGTCCCTTGAGCCCCGCGAGACACCTGCTTCCCGTGATGAGAGGCCCGCTGCCTCCGTGGAGCTTGGAACTCTGGGGCCGGGCTGCGGGTCACTGGGCTAAGTGGCTGGAAAGGCGCAGACCCCTCCGTCCCGACCGCCCCACTGCGAAGGACAGGGGGCAGGCCCCCAGGAGATGGCTTTGGTCGAGCCGCGGCTGGCCGGTTTCGGGCCAAGACGCGGGACCCGGCAGGCTCAGGGCAGGCAGCCCCACCAGAAGCCTCCCTCGGGGCAACGGGCCCCACCCTGGACATATCAGGCCTGCTCCACAGGGTCCCTGGGGTCGTGTCCGTGGAACTGGAAGCTCTCCCCGCCACCCGGAGGTCCGTTCCTTTTCCCGTGGACCACACTTGCCAGCCCGTCTCCCACCCCGGCACAGGCAGAGTGCCAGGGAACAACTAGGGACCTGGGGACGGGAAGAGGGGGCCGGCCACGGTTCCGCGCCAGGTGGGGCGGGCCCGGGCGGGCGGGACCCACGCCCAGGGACCCGGTCTCCCGGGGGGTCTCGGGCCTGAGACCTGCCTGCGGGGCTAAGAGTCTTTCTTGGCTCCAACGGGCCCACCCGGCCCCGAGGCGGCAAACTTGCACCGAGACGCTTCTACTCTCTAAAGTCTGGGCTCAACTTCGCCAGAAGGGACTGTGTCCGCTGCGACCTGGGTCCCACAGAGCTCGAACCCCCCTCCCCGTGAAGGCATCCGCGGCCCGTGGTCCTTGGTGTCCGCAAAAGGCATTCACCTGCGGAGAACCTGGGCCCAGGTGAGCGGGACCAGGCCCCACGGCAGGAGCCTGGGGAGGCCACTGGAGCCACGGGGGCCAGGGCTGGGCATTTTCCCGGGTGCTCTCTCGGGTCCCAGGCGCCCTCTCTCGCCCGGGGAGTGCCCACGCCGTCCCCTGACCCCCGCAGGACGCCTGCATCCCGCCATAAGCGGCCCACCTCCTCCATGGAGCTCGGACACATGGGGCCGGGGTGCGAGCAACTGGCCTACGTGGCGGCAAACCCGCAGACCCCTCCGTCCCGTCCCCACCACCGCGAAGATCCCCCTGTTCTTCCATCCGTAAAGGGGTCCCCCTTTACGGATGGAAGAACAGGGGGGAGGCCCCCAGGAGATGGCTTTTGTCCGAGCAGCGGCTGGGTGGTTTCGGGCCCGGAGGCGGGGCCGCGCAGGCGCAAGCAGGCCCCCCCACCCCACGAGCATCCCTCCCGGGCAACGGGCCCCCCCCCCTCCCCTTGAGATATCAGGCCAGGTTCACAGGGTCCCCGGGCTGCTGTCAGAGTTAAGGGAAGCCCTCCCTGCCACCCACAGGACCAAGCGTTTTCCCCCGTGGACCACACGTCCCAGCAGCTCTCCCACCCCCGCAGAGGCAGAGTGCCCGGGAAGAACTAGGGACGTGGGGCCGGGAAGAGGGGCCGGGAAGAGGGGCCGGGAAGAGGGGCCGGCCACGGTTCCGCCCCAGGTGGAGCGGGTCCGGGCGGGCGGATCCCTGGTCAACGGACCGGTTCTCCCGTCGGGAGTCGGGCCTGTGCCCCTGCTGGGAGGCCAAGAGCCTTGCTTCGCCTGCAACGCCCCCACCCTGCCACAAGGCGGCAGACTTGGACCCAGCCGCTTCAACCCTCCAGTCTCTGCTGAACCACCCAAAAATGGAGTGTGACCGCTGCGACCTCAGTCCCCCAGAGCTCCAACCCCCACCTCTGTGAGGGAATCGGCGGCCTCCTGTCCTTGGCGTCCGCAAGAGGCATTCACCTGCGGTGAACCTGGGCCTCGGGCGAGCAGGGCCAGGCCCCATGGTAGGAGCCCGGGGAGGCAATGGCAGCCTCTGCGGCCAGGCCTCGGGCTCTCCCCGGGGCTCTCTCGGGGCACGGGCACCGTCTCTCGCCTTGAGAGTGCCCACGCCGCCCTTGAGCCCCGCGAGACACCTGCTTCCCGTGATGAGAGGCCCGCTGCCTCCGTGGAGCTTGGAACTCTGGGGCCGGGCTGCGGGTCACTGGGCTAAGTGGCTGGAAAGGCGCAGACCCCTCCGTCCCGACCGCCCCACTGCGAAGGACAGGGGGCAGGCCCCCAGGAGATGGCTTTGGTCGAGCCGCGGCTGGCCGGTTTCGGGCCAAGACGCGGGACCCGGCAGGCTCAGGGCAGGCAGCCCCACCAGAAGCCTCCCTCGGGGCAACGGGCCCCACCCTGGACATATCAGGCCTGCTCCACAGGGTCCCTGGGGTCGTGTCCGTGGAACTGGAAGCTCTCCCCGCCACCCGGAGGTCCGTTCCTTTTCCCGTGGACCACACTTGCCAGCCCGTCTCCCACCCCGGCACAGGCAGAGTGCCAGGGAACAACTAGGGACCTGGGGACGGGAAGAGGGGGCCGGCCACGGTTCCGCGCCAGGTGGGGCGGGCCCGGGCGGGCGGGACCCACGCCCAGGGACCCGGTCTCCCGGGGGGTCTCGGGCCTGAGACCTGCCTGCGGGGCTAAGAGTCTTTCTTGGCTCCAACGGGCCCACCCGGCCCCGAGGCGGCAAACTTGCACCGAGACGCTTCTACTCTCTAAAGTCTGGGCTCAACTTCGCCAGAAGGGACTGTGTCCGCTGCGACCTGGGTCCCACAGAGCTCGAACCCCCCTCCCCGTGAAGGCATCCGCGGCCCGTGGTCCTTGGTGTCCGCAAAAGGCATTCACCTGCGGAGAACCTGGGCCCAGGTGAGCGGGACCAGGCCCCACGGCAGGAGCCTGGGGAGGCCACTGGAGCCACGGGGGCCAGGGCTGGGCATTTTCCCGGGTGCTCTCTCGGGTCCCAGGCGCCCTCTCTCGCCCGGGGAGTGCCCACGCCGTCCCCTGACCCCCGCAGGACGCCTGCATCCCGCCATAAGCGGCCCACCTCCTCCATGGAGCTCGGACACATGGGGCCGGGGTGCGAGCAACTGGCCTACGTGGCGGCAAACCCGCAGACCCCTCCGTCCCGTCCCCACCACCGCGAAGATCCCCCTGTTCTTCCATCCGTAAAGGGGTCCCCCTTTACGGATGGAAGAACAGGGGGGAGGCCCCCAGGAGATGGCTTTTGTCCGAGCAGCGGCTGGGTGGTTTCGGGCCAGGAGGCGGGGCCGCGCAGGCGCAAGCAGGCCCCCCCACCCCACGAGCATCCCTCCCGGGCAACGGCCCCCCCCCCCCTCCCCTTGAGATATCAGGCCAGGTTCACAGGGTCCCCGGGCTGCTGTCAGAGTTAAGGGAAGCCCTCCCTGCCACCCACAGGACCAAGCGTTTTCCCCCGTGGACCACACGTCCCAGCAGCTCTCCCACCCCCGCAGAGGCAGAGTGCCCGGGAAGAACTAGGGACGTGGGGCCGGGAAGAGGGGCCGGGAAGAGGGGCCGGCCACGGTTCCGCGCCAGGTGGAGCGGGTCCGGGCGGGCGGGTCCCTGGTCAACGGACCGGTTCTCCCGTCGGGAGTCGGGCCTGTGCCCCTGCTGGGAGGCCAAGAGCCTTGCTTCGCCTGCAACGCCCCCACCCTGCCACAAGGCGGCAGACTTGGACCCAGCCGCTTCAACCCTCCAGTCTCTGCTGAACCACCCAAAAATGGAGTGTGACCGCTGCGACCTCAGTCCCCCAGAGCTCCAACCCCCACCTCTGTGAGGGAATCGGCGGCCTCCTGTCCTTGGCGTCCGCAAGAGGCATTCACCTGCGGTGAACCTGGGCCTCGGGCGAGCAGGGCCAGGCCCCATGGTAGGAGCCCGGGGAGGCAAAGGCAGCCTCTGCGGCCAGGCCTCGGGCTCTCCCCGGGGCTCTCTCGGGGCACGGGCACCGTCTCTCGCCTTGAGAGTGCCCACGCCGTCCCTTGAGCCCCGCGAGACACCTGCTTCCCGAGATGAGAGGCCCGCTGCCTCCGTGGAGCTTGGAACTCTGGGGCCGGGCTGCGGGTCACTGGGCTAAGTGGCTGGAAAGGCGCAGACCCCTCCGTCCCGACCGCCCCACTGCGAAGGACAGGGGGCAGGCCCCCAGGAGATGGCTTTGGTCGAGCCGCGGCTGGCCGGTTTCGGGCCAAGACGCGGGACCCGGCAGGCTCAGGGCAGTCAGCCGCACCAGAAGCCTCCCTCGGGGCAACGGGCCCCACCCTGGACATATCAGGCCTGCTCCACAGGGTCCCTGGGGTCGTGTCCGTGGAACTGGAAGCTCTCCCCGCCACCCGGAGGTCCGTTCCTTTTCCCGTGGACCACACTTGCCAGCCCGTCTCCCACCCCGGCACAGGCAGAGTGCCAGGGAACAACTAGGGACCTGGGGACGGGAAGAGGGGGCCGGCCACGGTTCCGCGCCAGGTGGGGCGGGCCCGGGCGGGCGGGACCCACGCCCAGGGACCCGGTCTCCCGGGGGGTCTCGGGCCTGAGACCTGCCTGCGGGGCTAAGAGTCTTTCTTGGCTCCAACGGGCCCACCCGGCCCCGAGGCGGCAAACTTGCACCGAGACGCTTCTACTCTCTAAAGTCTGGGCTCAACTTCGCCAGAAGGGACTGTGTCCGCTGCGACCTGGGTCCCACAGAGCTCGAACCCCCCTCCCCGTGAAGGCATCCGCGGCCCGTGGTCCTTGGTGTCCGCAAAAGGCATTCACCTGGGCAGAACCAGGGCCCAGGTGAGCGGGACCAGGCCCCACGGCAGGAGCCTGGGGAGGCCACTGGAGCCACGGGGGCCAGGGCTGGGCATTTTCCCGGGTGCTCTCTCGGGTCCCAGGCGCCCTCTCTCGCCCGGGGAGTGCCCACGCCGTCCCCTGACCCCCGCAGGACGCGTGCATCCCGCCATAAGCGGCCCACCTCCTCCATGGAGCTCGGACACATGGGGCCGGGGTGCGAGCAACTGGCCTACGTGGCGGCAAACCCGCAGACCCCTCCGTCCCGTCCCCACCACCGCGAAGATCCCCCTGTTCTTCCATCCGTAAAGGGGTCCCCCTTTACGGATGGAAGAACAGGGGGGAGGCCCCCAGGAGATGGCTTTTGTCCGAGCAGCGGCTGGGTGGTTTCGGGCCAGGAGGCGGGGCCGCGCAGGCGCAAGCAGGCCCCCCCACCCCACGAGCATCCCTCCCGGGCAACGGGCCCCGCCCCCCTCCCCTTGAGATATCAGGCCAGGTTCACAGGGTCCCCGGGCTGCTGTCAGAGTTCAGGGAAGCCCTCCCTGCCACCCACAGGACCAAGCGTTTTCCCCCCTGGACCACACGTCCCAGCAGCTCTCCCACCCCCGCAGAGGCAGAGTGCCCGGGAAGAACTAGGGACGTGGGGCCGGGAAGAGGGGCCGGGAAGAGGGGCCGGCCACGGTTCCGCGCCAGGTGGAGCGGGTCCGGGCGGGCGGGTCCCTGGTCAACGGACCGGTTCTCCCGTCGGGAGTCGGGCCTGTGCCCCTGCTGGGAGGCCAAGAGCCTTGCTTCGCCTGCAACGCCCCCACCCTGCCACAAGGCGGCAGACTTGGACCCAGCCGCTTCAACACTCCAGTCTCTGCTGAACCACCCAAAAATGGAGTGTGACCGCTGCGACCTCAGTCCCCCAGAGCTCCAACCCCCACCTCTGTGAGGGAATCGGCGGCCTCCTGTCCTTGGCGTCCGCAAGAGGCATTCACCTGCGGTGAACCTGGGCCTCGGGCGAGCAGGGCCAGGCCCCATGGTAGGAGCCCGGGGAGGCAATGGCAGCCTCTGCGGCCAGGCCTCGGGCTCTCCCCGGGGCTCTCTCGGGGCACGGGCACCGTCTCTCGCCTTGAGAGTGCCCACGCCGCCCTTGAGCCCCGCGAGACACCTGCTTCCCGTGATGAGAGGCCCGCTGCCTCCGTGGAGCTTGGAACTCTGGGGCCGGGCTGCGGGTCACTGGGCTAAGTGGCTGGAAAGGCGCAGACCCCTCCGTCCCGACCGCCCCACTGCGAAGGACAGGGGGCAGGCCCCCAGGAGATGGCTTTGGTCGAGCCGCGGCTGGCCGGTTTCGGGCCAAGACGCGGGACCCGGCAGGCTCAGGGCAGGCAGCCCCACCAGAAGCCTCCCTCGGGGCAACGGGCCCCACCCTGGACATATCAGGCCTGCTCCACAGGGTCCCTGGGGTCGTGTCCGTGGAACTGGAAGCTCTCCCCGCCACCCGGAGGTCCGTTCCTTTTCCCGTGGACCACACTTGCCAGCCCGTCTCCCACCCCGGCACAGGCAGAGTGCCAGGGAACAACTAGGGACCTGGGGACGGGAAGAGGGGGCCGGCCACGGTTCCGCGCCAGGTGGGGCGGGCCCGGGCGGGCGGGACCCACGCCCAGGGACCCGGTCTCCCGGGGGGTCTCGGGCCTGAGACCTGCCTGCGGGGCTAAGAGTCTTTCTTGGCTCCAACGGGCCCACCCGGCCCCGAGGCGGCAAACTTGCACCGAGACGCTTCTACTCTCTAAAGTCTGGGCTCAACTTCGCCAGAAGGGACTGTGTCCGCTGCGACCTGGGTCCCACAGAGCTCGAACCCCCCTCCCCGTGAAGGCATCCGCGGCCCGTGGTCCTTGGTGTCCGCAAAAGGCATTCACCTGCGGAGAACCTGGGCCCAGGTGAGCGGGACCAGGCCCCACGGCAGGAGCCTGGGGAGGCCACTGGAGCCACGGGGGCCAGGGCTGGGCATTTTCCCGGGTGCTCTCTCGGGTCCCAGGCGCCCTCTCTCGCCCGGGGAGTGCCCACGCCGTCCCCTGACCCCCGCAGGACGCCTGCATCCCGCCATAAGCGGCCCACCTCCTCCATGGAGCTCGGACACATGGGGCCGGGGTGCGAGCAACTGGCCTACGTGGCGGCAAACCCGCAGACCCCTCCGTCCCGTCCCCACCACCGCGAAGATCCCCCTGTTCTTCCATCCGTAAAGGGGTCCCCCTTTACGGATGGAAGAACAGGGGGGAGGCCCCCAGGAGATGGCTTTTGTCCGAGCAGCGGCTGGGTGGTTTCGGGCCAGGAGGCGGGGCCGCGCAGGCGCAAGCAGGCCCCCCCACCCCACGAGCATCCCTCCCGGGCAACGGGCCCCCCCCCCTCCCCTTGAGATATCAGGCCAGGTTCACAGGGTCCCCGGGCTGCTGTCAGAGTTCAGGGAAGCCCTCCCTGCCACCCACAGGACCAAGCGTTTTCCCCCGTGGACCACACGTCCCAGCAGCTCTCCCACCCCCGCAGAGGCAGAGTGCCCGGGAAGAACTAGGGACGTGGGGCCGGGAAGAGGGGCCGGGAAGAGGGGCCGGCCACGGTTCCGCGCCAGGTGGAGCGGGTCCGGGCGGGCGGATCCCTGGTCAACGGACCGGTTCTCCCGTCGGGAGTCGGGCCTGTGCCCCTGCTGGGAGGCCAAGAGCCTTGCTTCGCCTGCAACGCCCCCACCCTGCCACAAGGCGGCAGACTTGGACCCAGCCGCTTCAACCCTCCAGTCTCTGCTGAACCACCCAAAAATGGAGTGTGACCGCTGCGACCTCAGTCCCCCAGAGCTCCAACCCCCACCTCTGTGAGGGAATCGGCGGCCTCCTGTCCTTGGCGTCCGCAAGAGGCATTCACCTGCGGTGAACCTGGGCCTCGGGCGAGCAGGGCCAGGCCCCATGGTAGGAGCCCGGGGAGGCAATGGCAGCCTCTGCGGCCAGGCCTCGGGCTCTCCCCGGGGCTCTCTCGGGGCACGGGCACCGTCTCTCGCCTTGAGAGTGCCCACGCCGTCCCTTGAGCCCCGCGAGACACCTGCTTCCCGTGATGAGAGGCCCGCTGCCTCCGTGGAGCTTGGAACTCTGGGGCCGGGCTGCGGGTCACTGGGCTAAGTGGCTGGAAAGGCGCAGACCCCTCCGTCCCGACCGCCCCACTGCGAAGGACAGGGGGCAGGCCCCCAGGAGATGGCTTTGGTCGAGCCGCGGCTGGCCGGTTTCGGGCCAAGACGCGGGACCCGGCAGGCTCAGGGCAGGCAGCCCCACCAGAAGCCTCCCTCGGGGCAACGGGCCCCACCCTGGACATATCAGGCCTGCTCCACAGGGTCCCTGGGGTCGTGTCCGTGGAACTGGAAGCTCTCCCCGCCACCCGGAGGTCCGTTCCTTTTCCCGTGGACCACACTTGCCAGCCCGTCTCCCACCCCGGCACAGGCAGAGTGCCAGGGAACAACTAGGGACCTGGGGACGGGAAGAGGGGGCCGGCCACGGTTCCGCGCCAGGTGGGGCGGGCCCGGGCGGGCGGGACCCACGCCCAGGGACCCGGTCTCCCGGGGGGTCTCGGGCCTGAGACCTGCCTGCGGGGCTAAGAGTCTTTCTTGGCTCCAACGGGCCCACCCGGCCCCGAGGCGGCAAACTTGCACCGAGACGCTTCTACTCTCTAAAGTCTGGGCTCAACTTCGCCAGAAGGGACTGTGTCCGCTGCGACCTGGGTCCCACAGAGCTCGAACCCCCCTCCCCGTGAAGGCATCCGCGGCCCGTGGTCCTTGGTGTCCGCAAAAGGCATTCACCTGCGGAGAACCTGGGCCCAGGTGAGCGGGACCAGGCCCCACGGCAGGAGCCTGGGGAGGCCACTGGAGCCACGGGGGCCAGGGCTGGGCATTTTCCCGGGTGCTCTCTCGGGTCCCAGGCGCCCTCTCTCGCCCGGGGAGTGCCCACGCCGTCCCCTGACCCCCGCAGGACGCCTGCATCCCGCCATAAGCGGCCCACCTCCTCCATGGAGCTCGGACACATGGGGCCGGGGAGCGAGCAACTGGCCTACGTGGCGGCAAACCCGCAGACCCCTCCGTCCCGTCCCCACCACCGCGAAGATCCCCCTGTTCTTCCATCCGTAAAGGGGTCCCCCTTTACGGATGGAAGAACAGGGGGGAGGCCCCCAGGAGATGGCTTTTGTCCGAGCAGCGGCTGGGTGGTTTCGGGCCAGGAGGCGGGGCCGCGCAGGCGCAAGCAGGCCCCCCCACCCCACGAGCATCCCTCCCGGGCAACGGGCCCCCCCCCCTCCCCTTGAGATATCAGGCCAGGTTCACAGGGTCCCCGGGCTGCTGTCAGAGTTCAGGGAAGCCCTCCCTGCCACCCACAGGACCAAGCGTTTTCCCCCGTGGACCACACGTCCCAGCAGCTCTCCCACCCCCGCAGAGGCAGAGTGCCCGGGAAGAACTAGGGACGTGGGGCCGGGAAGAGGGGCCGGGAAGAGGGGCCGGCCACGGTTCCGCGCCAGGTGGAGCGGGTCCGGGCGGGCGGATCCCTGGTCAACGGACCGGTTCTCCCGTCGGGAGTCGGGCCTGTGCCCCTGCTGGGAGGCCAAGAGCCTTGCTTCGCCTGCAACGCCCCCACCCTGCCACAAGGCGGCAGACTTGGACCCAGCCGCTTCAACCCTCCAGTCTCTGCTGAACCACCCAAAAATGGAGTGTGACCGCTGCGACCTCAGTCCCCCAGAGCTCCAACCCCCACCTCTGTGAGGGAATCGGCGGCCTCCTGTCCTTGGCGTCCGCAAGAGGCATTCACCTGCGGTGAACCTGGGCCTCGGGCGAGCAGGGCCAGGCCCCATGGTAGGAGCCCGGGGAGGCAATGGCAGCCTCTGCGGCCAGGCCTCGGGCTCTCCCCGGGGCTCTCTCGGGGCACGGGCACCGTCTCTCGCCTTGAGAGTGCCCACGCCGTCCCTTGAGCCCCGCGAGACACCTGCTTCCCGTGATGAGAGGCCCGCTGCCTCCGTGGAGCTTGGAACTCTGGGGCCGGGCTGCGGGTCACTGGGCTAAGTGGCTGGAAAGGCGCAGACCCCTCCGTCCCGACCGCCCCACTGCGAAGGACAGGGGGCAGGCCCCCAGGAGATGGCTTTGGTCGAGCCGCGGCTGGCCGGTTTCGGGCCAAGACGCGGGACCCGGCAGGCTCAGGGCAGGCAGCCCCACCAGAAGCCTCCCTCGGGGCAACGGGCCCCACCCTGGACATATCAGGCCTGCTCCACAGGGTCCCTGGGGTCGTGTCCGTGGAACTGGAAGCTCTCCCCGCCACCCGGAGGTCCGTTCCTTTTCCCGTGGACCACACTTGCCAGCCCGTCTCCCACCCCGGCACAGGCAGAGTGCCAGGGAACAACTAGGGACCTGGGGACGGGAAGAGGGGGCCGGCCACGGTTCCGCGCCAGGTGGGGCGGGCCCGGGCGGGCGGGACCCACGCCCAGGGACCCGGTCTCCCGGGGGGTCTCGGGCCTGAGACCTGCCTGCGGGGCTAAGAGTCTTTCTTGGCTCCAACGGGCCCACCCGGCCCCGAGGCGGCAAACTTGCACCGAGACGCTTCTACTCTCTAAAGTCTGGGCTCAACTTCGCCAGAAGGGACTGTGTCCGCTGCGACCTGGGTCCCACAGAGCTCGAACCCCCCTCCCCGTGAAGGCATCCGCGGCCCGTGGTCCTTGGTGTCCGCAAAAGGCATTCACCTGCGGAGAACCTGGGCCCAGGTGAGCGGGACCAGGCCCCACGGCAGGAGCCTGGGGAGGCCACTGGAGCCACGGGGGCCAGGGCTGGGCATTTTCCCGGGTGCTCTCTCGGGTCCCAGGCGCCCTCTCTCGCCCGGGGAGTGCCCACGCCGTCCCCTGACCCCCGCAGGACGCCTGCATCCCGCCATAAGCGGCCCACCTCCTCCATGGAGCTCGGACACATGGGGCCGGGGTGCGAGCAACTGGCCTACGTGGCGGCAAACCCGCAGACCCCTCCGTCCCGTCCCCACCACCGCGAAGATCCCCCTGTTCTTCCATCCGTAAAGGGGTCCCCCTTTACGGATGGAAGAACAGGGGGGAGGCCCCCAGGAGATGGCTTTTGTCCGAGCAGCGGCTGGGTGGTTTCGGGCCCGGAGGCGGGGCCGCGCAGGCGCAAGCAGGCCCCCCCACCCCACGAGCATCCCTCCCGGGCAACGGGCCCCCCCCCCTCCCCTTGAGATATCAGGCCAGGTTCACAGGGTCCCCGGGCTGCTGTCAGAGTTAAGGGAAGCCCTCCCTGCCACCCACAGGACCAAGCGTTTTCCCCCGTGGACCACACGTCCCAGCAGCTCTCCCACCCCCGCAGAGGCAGAGTGCCCGGGAAGAACTAGGGACGTGGGGCCGGGAAGAGGGGCCGGGAAGAGGGGCCGGGAAGAGGGGCCGGCCACGGTTCCGCCCCAGGTGGAGCGGGTCCGGGCGGGCGGATCCCTGGTCAACGGACCGGTTCTCCCGTCGGGAGTCGGGCCTGTGCCCCTGCTGGGAGGCCAAGAGCCTTGCTTCGCCTGCAACGCCCCCACCCTGCCACAAGGCGGCAGACTTGGACCCAGCCGCTTCAACCCTCCAGTCTCTGCTGAACCACCCAAAAATGGAGTGTGACCGCTGCGACCTCAGTCCCCCAGAGCTCCAACCCCCACCTCTGTGAGGGAATCGGCGGCCTCCTGTCCTTGGCGTCCGCAAGAGGCATTCACCTGCGGTGAACCTGGGCCTCGGGCGAGCAGGGCCAGGCCCCATGGTAGGAGCCCGGGGAGGCAATGGCAGCCTCTGCGGCCAGGCCTCGGGCTCTCCCCGGGGCTCTCTCGGGGCACGGGCACCGTCTCTCGCCTTGAGAGTGCCCACGCCGCCCTTGAGCCCCGCGAGACACCTGCTTCCCGTGATGAGAGGCCCGCTGCCTCCGTGGAGCTTGGAACTCTGGGGCCGGGCTGCGGGTCACTGGGCTAAGTGGCTGGAAAGGCGCAGACCCCTCCGTCCCGACCGCCCCACTGCGAAGGACAGGGGGCAGGCCCCCAGGAGATGGCTTTGGTCGAGCCGCGGCTGGCCGGTTTCGGGCCAAGACGCGGGACCCGGCAGGCTCAGGGCAGGCAGCCCCACCAGAAGCCTCCCTCGGGGCAACGGGCCCCACCCTGGACATATCAGGCCTGCTCCACAGGGTCCCTGGGGTCGTGTCCGTGGAACTGGAAGCTCTCCCCGCCACCCGGAGGTCCGTTCCTTTTCCCGTGGACCACACTTGCCAGCCCGTCTCCCACCCCGGCACAGGCAGAGTGCCAGGGAACAACTAGGGACCTGGGGACGGGAAGAGGGGGCCGGCCACGGTTCCGCGCCAGGTGGGGCGGGCCCGGGCGGGCGGGACCCACGCCCAGGGACCCGGTCTCCCGGGGGGTCTCGGGCCTGAGACCTGCCTGCGGGGCTAAGAGTCTTTCTTGGCTCCAACGGGCCCACCCGGCCCCGAGGCGGCAAACTTGCACCGAGACGCTTCTACTCTCTAAAGTCTGGGCTCAACTTCGCCAGAAGGGACTGTGTCCGCTGCGACCTGGGTCCCACAGAGCTCGAACCCCCCTCCCCGTGAAGGCATCCGCGGCCCGTGGTCCTTGGTGTCCGCAAAAGGCATTCACCTGCGGAGAACCTGGGCCCAGGTGAGCGGGACCAGGCCCCACGGCAGGAGCCTGGGGAGGCCACTGGAGCCACGGGGGCCAGGGCTGGGCATTTTCCCGGGTGCTCTCTCGGGTCCCAGGCGCCCTCTCTCGCCCGGGGAGTGCCCACGCCGTCCCCTGACCCCCGCAGGACGCCTGCATCCCGCCATAAGCGGCCCACCTCCTCCATGGAGCTCGGACACATGGGGCCGGGGTGCGAGCAACTGGCCTACGTGGCGGCAAACCCGCAGACCCCTCCGTCCCGTCCCCACCACCGCGAAGATCCCCCTGTTCTTCCATCCGTAAAGGGGTCCCCCTTTACGGATGGAAGAACAGGGGGGAGGCCCCCAGGAGATGGCTTTTGTCCGAGCAGCGGCTGGGTGGTTTCGGGCCAGGAGGCGGGGCCGCGCAGGCGCAAGCAGGCCCCCCCACCCCACGAGCATCCCTCCCGGGCAACGGCCCCCCCCCCCTCCCCTTGAGATATCAGGCCAGGTTCACCGGGTCCCCGGGCTGCTGTCAGAGTTAAGGGAAGCCCTCCCTGCCACCCACAGGACCAAGCGTTTTCCCCCGTGGACCACACGTCCCAGCAGCTCTCCCACCCCCGCAGAGGCAGAGTGCCCGGGAAGAACTAGGGACGTGGGGCCGGGAAGAGGGGCCGGGAAGAGGGGCCGGCCACGGTTCCGCGCCAGGTGGAGCGGGTCCGGGCGGGCGGGTCCCTGGTCAACGGACCGGTTCTCCCGTCGGGAGTCGGGCCTGTGCCCCTGCTGGGAGGCCAAGAGCCTTGCTTCGCCTGCAACGCCCCCACCCTGCCACAAGGCGGCAGACTTGGACCCAGCCGCTTCAACCCTCCAGTCTCTGCTGAACCACCCAAAAATGGAGTGTGACCGCTGCGACCTCAGTCCCCCAGAGCTCCAACCCCCACCTCTGTGAGGGAATCGGCGGCCTCCTGTCCTTGGCGTCCGCAAGAGGCATTCACCTGCGGTGAACCTGGGCCTCGGGCGAGCAGGGCCAGGCCCCATGGTAGGAGCCCGGGGAGGCAAAGGCAGCCTCTGCGGCCAGGCCTCGGGCTCTCCCCGGGGCTCTCTCGGGGCACGGGCACCGTCTCTCGCCTTGAGAGTGCCCACGCCGTCCCTTGAGCCCCGCGAGACACCTGCTTCCCGAGATGAGAGGCCCGCTGCCTCCGTGGAGCTTGGAACTCTGGGGCCGGGCTGCGGGTCACTGGGCTAAGTGGCTGGAAAGGCGCAGACCCCTCCGTCCCGACCGCCCCACTGCGAAGGACAGGGGGCAGGCCCCCAGGAGATGGCTTTGGTCGAGCCGCGGCTGGCCGGTTTCGGGCCAAGACGCGGGACCCGGCAGGCTCAGGGCAGTCAGCCGCACCAGAAGCCTCCCTCGGGGCAACGGGCCCCACCCTGGACATATCAGGCCTGCTCCACAGGGTCCCTGGGGTCGTGTCCGTGGAACTGGAAGCTCTCCCCGCCACCCGGAGGTCCGTTCCTTTTCCCGTGGACCACACTTGCCAGCCCGTCTCCCACCCCGGCACAGGCAGAGTGCCAGGGAACAACTAGGGACCTGGGGACGGGAAGAGGGGGCCGGCCACGGTTCCGCGCCAGGTGGGGCGGGCCCGGGCGGGCGGGACCCACGCCCAGGGACCCGGTCTCCCGGGGGGTCTCGGGCCTGAGACCTGCCTGCGGGGCTAAGAGTCTTTCTTGGCTCCAACGGGCCCACCCGGCCCCGAGGCGGCAAACTTGCACCGAGACGCTTCTACTCTCTAAAGTCTGGGCTCAACTTCGCCAGAAGGGACTGTGTCCGCTGCGACCTGGGTCCCACAGAGCTCGAACCCCCCTCCCCGTGAAGGCATCCGCGGCCCGTGGTCCTTGGTGTCCGCAAAAGGCATTCACCTGGGCAGAACCAGGGCCCAGGTGAGCGGGACCAGGCCCCACGGCAGGAGCCTGGGGAGGCCACTGGAGCCACGGGGGCCAGGGCTGGGCATTTTCCCGGGTGCTCTCTCGGGTCCCAGGCGCCCTCTCTCGCCCGGGGAGTGCCCACGCCGTCCCCTGACCCCCGCAGGACGCGTGCATCCCGCCATAAGCGGCCCACCTCCTCCATGGAGCTCGGACACATGGGGCCGGGGTGCGAGCAACTGGCCTACGTGGCGGCAAACCCGCAGACCCCTCCGTCCCGTCCCCACCACCGCGAAGATCCCCCTGTTCTTCCATCCGTAAAGGGGTCCCCCTTTACGGATGGAAGAACAGGGGGGAGGCCCCCAGGAGATGGCTTTTGTCCGAGCAGCGGCTGGGTGGTTTCGGGCCAGGAGGCGGGGCCGCGCAGGCGCAAGCAGGCCCCCCCACCCCACGAGCATCCCTCCCGGGCAACGGGCCCCCCCCCCTCCCCTTGAGATATCAGGCCAGGTTCACAGGGTCCCCGGGCTGCTGTCAGAGTTCAGGGAAGCCCTCCCTGCCACCCACAGGACCAAGCGTTTTCCCCCGTGGACCACACGTCCCAGCAGCTCTCCCACCCCCGCAGAGGCAGAGTGCCCGGGAAGAACTAGGGACGTGGGGCCGGGAAGAGGGGCCGGGAAGAGGGGCCGGCCACGGTTCCGCGCCAGGTGGAGCGGGTCCGGGCGGGCGGGTCCCTGGTCAACGGACCGGTTCTCCCGTCGGGAGTCGGGCCTGTGCCCCTGCTGGGAGGCCAAGAGCCTTGCTTCGCCTGCAACGCCCCCACCCTGCCACAAGGCGGCAGACTTGGACCCAGCCGCTTCAACCCTCCAGTCTCTGCTGAACCACCCAAAAATGGAGTGTGACCGCTGCGACCTCAGTCCCCCAGAGCTCCAACCCCCACCTCTGTGAGGGAATCGGCGGCCTCCTGTCCTTGGCGTCCGCAAGAGGCATTCACCTGCGGTGAACCTGGGCCTCGGGCGAGCAGGGCCAGGCCCCATGGTAGGAGCCCGGGGAGGCAATGGCAGCCTCTGCGGCCAGGCCTCGGGCTCTCCCCGGGGCTCTCTCGGGGCACGGGCACCGTCTCTCGCCTTGAGAGTGCCCACGCCGTCCCTTGAGCCCCGCGAGACACCTGCTTCCCGTGATGAGAGGCCCGCTGCCTCCGTGGAGCTTGGAACTCTGGGGCCGGGCTGCGGGTCACTGGGCTAAGTGGCTGGAAAGGCGCAGACCCCTCCGTCCCGACCGCCCCACTGCGAAGGACAGGGGGCAGGCCCCCAGGAGATGGCTTTGGTCGAGCCGCGGCTGGCCGGTTTCGGGCCAAGACGCGGGACCCGGCAGGCTCAGGGCAGGCAGCCCCACCAGAAGCCTCCCTCGGGGCAACGGGCCCCACCCTGGACATATCAGGCCTGCTCCACAGGGTCCCTGGGGTCGTGTCCGTGGAACTGGAAGCTCTCCCCGCCACCCGGAGGTCCGTTCCTTTTCCCGTGGACCACACTTGCCAGCCCGTCTCCCACCCCGGCACAGGCAGAGTGCCAGGGAACAACTAGGGACCTGGGGACGGGAAGAGGGGGCCGGCCACGGTTCCGCGCCAGGTGGGGCGGGCCCGGGCGGGCGGGACCCACGCCCAGGGACCCGGTCTCCCGGGGGGTCTCGGGCCTGAGACCTGCCTGCGGGGCTAAGAGTCTTTCTTGGCTCCAACGGGCCCACCCGGCCCCGAGGCGGCAAACTTGCACCGAGACGCTTCTACTCTCTAAAGTCTGGGCTCCACTTCGCCAGAAGGGGCTGTGTCCGCTGCGACCCGGGTCCCACAGAGCTCGAACCCCCCTCCCCGTGAAGGCATCCGCGGCCCGTGGTCCTTGGTGTCCGCAAAAGGCATTCACCTGCGGAGAACCTGGGCCCAGGTGAGCGGGACCAGGCCCCACGGCAGGAGCCTGGGGAGGCCACTGGAGCCACGGGGGCCAGGGCTGGGCATTTTCCCGGGTGCTCTCTCGGGTCCCAGGCGCCCTCTCTCGCCCGGGGAGTGCCCACGCCGTCCCCTGACCCCCGCAGGACGCCTGCATCCCGCCATAAGCGGCCCACCTCCTCCATGGAGCTCGGACACATGGGGCCGGGGTGCGAGCAACTGGCCTACGTGGCGGCAAACCCGCAGACCCCTCCGTCCCGTCCCCACCACCGCGAAGATCCCCCTGTTCTTCCATCCGTAAAGGGGTCCCCCTTTACGGATGGAAGAACAGGGGGGAGGCCCCCAGGAGATGGCTTTTGTCCGAGCAGCGGCTGGGTGGTTTCGGGCCAGGAGGCGGGGCCGCGCAGGCGCAAGCAGGCCCCCCCACCCCACGAGCATCCCTCCCGGGCAACGGGCCCCCCCCCCCCCTCCCCTTGAGATATCAGGCCAGGTTCACAGGGTCCCCGGGCTGCTGTCAGAGTTCAGGGAAGCCCTCCCTGCCACCCACAGGACCAAGCGTTTTCCCCCGTGGACCACACGTCCCAGCAGCTCTCCCACCCCCGCAGAGGCAGAGTGCCCGGGAAGAACTAGGGACGTGGGGCCGGGAAGAGGGGCCGGGAAGAGGGGCCGGCCACGGTTCCGCGCCAGGTGGAGCGGGTCCGGGCGGGCGGGTCCCTGGTCAACGGACCGGTTCTCCCGTCGGGAGTCGGGCCTGTGCCCCTGCTGGGAGGCCAAGAGCCTTGCTTCGCCTGCAACGCCCCCACCCTGCCACAAGGCGGCAGACTTGGACCCAGCCGCTTCAACCCTCCAGTCTCTGCTGAACCACCCAAAAATGGAGTGTGACCGCTGCGACCTCAGTCCCCCAGAGCTCCAACCCCCACCTCTGTGAGGGAATCGGCGGCCTCCTGTCCTTGGCGTCCGCAAGAGGCATTCACCTGCGGTGAACCTGGGCCTCGGGCGAGCAGGGCCAGGCCCCATGGTAGGAGCCCGGGGAGGCAATGGCAGCCTCTGCGGCCAGGCCTCGGGCTCTCCCCGGGGCTCTCTCGGGGCACGGGCACCGTCTCTCGCCTTGAGAGTGCCCACGCCGTCCCTTGAGCCCCGCGAGACACCTGCTTCCCGTGATGAGAGGCCCGCTGCCTCCGTGGAGCTTGGAACTCTGGGGCCGGGCTGCGGGTCACTGGGCTAAGTGGCTGGAAAGGCGCAGACCCCTCCGTCCCGACCGCCCCACTGCGAAGGACAGGGGGCAGGCCCCCAGGAGATGGCTTTGGTCGAGCCGCGGCTGGCCGGTTTCGGGCCAAGACGCGGGACCCGGCAGGCTCAGGGCAGGCAGCCCCACCAGAAGCCTCCCTCGGGGCAACGGGCCCCACCCTGGACATATCAGGCCTGCTCCACAGGGTCCCTGGGGTCGTGTCCGTGGAACTGGAAGCTCTCCCCGCCACCCGGAGGTCCGTTCCTTTTCCCGTGGACCACACTTGCCAGCCCGTCTCCCACCCCGGCACAGGCAGAGTGCCAGGGAACAACTAGGGACCTGGGGACGGGAAGAGGGGGCCGGCCACGGTTCCGCGCCAGGTGGGGCGGGCCCGGGCGGGCGGGACCCACGCCCAGGGACCCGGTCTCCCGGGGGGTCTCGGGCCTGAGACCTGCCTGCGGGGCTAAGAGTCTTTCTTGGCTCCAACGGGCCCACCCGGCCCCGAGGCGGCAAACTTGCACCGAGACGCTTCTACTCTCTAAAGTCTGGGCTCAACTTCGCCAGAAGGGGCTGTGTCCGCTGCGACCCGGGTCCCACAGAGCTCGAACCCCCCTCCCCGTGAAGGCATCCGCGGCCCGTGGTCCTTGGTGTCCGCAAAAGGCATTCACCTGCGGAGAACCTGGGCCCAGGTGAGCGGGACCAGGCCCCACGGCAGGAGCCTGGGGAGGCCACTGGAGCCACGGGGGCCAGGGCTGGGCATTTTCCCGGGTGCTCTCTCGGGTCCCAGGCGCCCTCTCTCGCCCGGGGAGTGCCCACGCCGTCCCCTGACCCCCGCAGGACGCGTGCATCCCGCCATAAGCGGCCCACCTCCTCCATGGAGCTCGGACACATGGGGCCGGGGTGCGAGCAACTGGCCTACGTGGCGGCAAACCCGCAGACCCCTCCGTCCCGTCCCCACCACCGCGAAGATCCCCCTGTTCTTCCATCCGTAAAGGGGTCCCCCTTTACGGATGGAAGAACAGGGGGGAGGCCCCCAGGAGATGGCTTTTGTCCGAGCAGCGGCTGGGTGGTTTCGGGCCAGGAGGCGGGGCCGCGCAGGCGCAAGCAGGCCCCCCCACCCCACGAGCATCCCTCCCGGGCAACGGGCCCCCCCCCCTCCCCTTGAGATATCAGGCCAGGTTCACAGGGTCCCCGGGCTGCTGTCAGAGTTCAGGGAAGCCCTCCCTGCCACCCACAGGACCAAGCGTTTTCCCCCGTGGACCACACGTCCCAGCAGCTCTCCCACCCCCGCAGAGGCAGAGTGCCCGGGAAGAACTAGGGACGTGGGGCCGGGAAGAGGGGCCGGGAAGAGGGGCCGGCCACGGTTCCGCGCCAGGTGGAGCGGGTCCGGGCGGGCGGGTCCCTGGTCAACGGACCGGTTCTCCCGTCGGGAGTCGGGCCTGTGCCCCTGCTGGGAGGCCAAGAGCCTTGCTTCGCCTGCAACGCCCCCACCCTGCCACAAGGCGGCAGACTTGGACCCAGCCGCTTCAACCCTCCAGTCTCTGCTGAACCACCCAAAAATGGAGTGTGACCGCTGCGACCTCAGTCCCCCAGAGCTCCAACCCCCACCTCTGTGAGGGAATCGGCGGCCTCCTGTCCTTGGCGTCCGCAAGAGGCATTCACCTGCGGTGAACCTGGGCCTCGGGCGAGCAGGGCCAGGCCCCATGGTAGGAGCCCGGGGAGGCAATGGCAGCCTCTGCGGCCAGGCCTCGGGCTCTCCCCGGGGCTCTCTCGGGGCACGGGCACCGTCTCTCGCCTTGAGAGTGCCCACGCCGTCCCTTGAGCCCCGCGAGACACCTGCTTCCCGTGATGAGAGGCCCGCTGCCTCCGTGGAGCTTGGAACTCTGGGGCCGGGCTGCGGGTCACTGGGCTAAGTGGCTGGAAAGGCGCAGACCCCTCCGTCCCGACCGCCCCACTGCGAAGGACAGGGGGCAGGCCCCCAGGAGATGGCTTTGGTCGAGCCGCGGCTGGCCGGTTTCGGGCCAAGACGCGGGACCCGGCAGGCTCAGGGCAGGCAGCCCCACCAGAAGCCTCCCTCGGGGCAACGGGCCCCACCCTGGACATATCAGGCCTGCTCCACAGGGTCCCTGGGGTCGTGTCCGTGGAACTGGAAGCTCTCCCCGCCACCCGGAGGTCCGTTCCTTTTCCCGTGGACCACACTTGCCAGCCCGTCTCCCACCCCGGCACAGGCAGAGTGCCAGGGAACAACTAGGGACCTGGGGACGGGAAGAGGGGGCCGGCCACGGTTCCGCGCCAGGTGGGGCGGGCCCGGGCGGGCGGGACCCACGCCCAGGGACCCGGTCTCCCGGGGGGTCTCGGGCCTGAGACCTGCCTGCGGGGCTAAGAGTCTTTCTTGGCTCCAACGGGCCCACCCGGCCCCGAGGCGGCAAACTTGCACCGAGACGCTTCTACTCTCTAAAGTCTGGGCTCCACTTCGCCAGAAGGGGCTGTGTCCGCTGCGACCCGGGTCCCACAGAGCTCGAACCCCCCTCCCCGTGAAGGCATCCGCGGCCCGTGGTCCTTGGTGTCCGCAAAAGGCATTCACCTGCGGAGAACCTGGGCCCAGGTGAGCGGGACCAGGCCCCACGGCAGGAGCCTGGGGAGGCCACTGGAGCCACGGGGGCCAGGGCTGGGCATTTTCCCGGGTGCTCTCTCGGGTCCCAGGCGCCCTCTCTCGCCCGGGGAGTGCCCACGCCGTCCCCTGACCCCCGCAGGACGCCTGCATCCCGCCATAAGCGGCCCACCTCCTCCATGGAGCTCGGACACATGGGGCCGGGGTGCGAGCAACTGGCCTACGTGGCGGCAAACCCGCAGACCCCTCCGTCCCGTCCCCACCACCGCGAAGATCCCCCTGTTCTTCCATCAGTAAAGGGGTCCCCCTTTACGGATGGAAGAACAGGGGGGAGGCCCCCAGGAGATGGCTTTTGTCCGAGCAGCGGCTGGGTGGTTTCGGGCCAGGAGGCGGGGCCGCGCAGGCGCAAGCAGGCCCCCCCACCCCACGAGCATCCCTCCCGGGCAACGGGCCCCCCCCCCCCTCCCCTTGAGATATCAGGCCAGGTTCACAGGGTCCCCGGGCTGCTGTCAGAGTTCAGGGAAGCCCTCCCTGCCACCCACAGGACCAAGCGTTTTCCCCCGTGGACCACACGTCCCAGCAGCTCTCCCACCCCCGCAGAGGCAGAGTGCCCGGGAAGAACTAGGGACGTGGGGCCGGGAAGAGGGGCCGGGAAGAGGGGCCGGCCACGGTTCCGCGCCAGGTGGAGCGGGTCCGGGCGGGCGGGTCCCTGGTCAACGGACCGGTTCTCCCGTCGGGAGTCGGGCCTGTGCCCCTGCTGGGAGGCCAAGAGCCTTGCTTCGCCTGCAACGCCCCCACCCTGCCACAAGGCGGCAGACTTGGACCCAGCCGCTTCAACCCTCCAGTCTCTGCTGAACCACCCAAAAATGGAGTGTGACCGCTGCGACCTCAGTCCCCCAGAGCTCCAACCCCCACCTCTGTGAGGGAATCGGCGGCCTCCTGTCCTTGGCGTCCGCAAGAGGCATTCACCTGCGGTGAACCTGGGCCTCGGGCGAGCAGGGCCAGGCCCCATGGTAGGAGCCCGGGGAGGCAATGGCAGCCTCTGCGGCCAGGCCTCGGGCTCTCCCCGGGGCTCTCTCGGGGCACGGGCACCGTCTCTCGCCTTGAGAGTGCCCACGCCGTCCCTTGAGCCCCGCGAGACACCTGCTTCCCGTGATGAGAGGCCCGCTGCCTCCGTGGAGCTTGGAACTCTGGGGCCGGGCTGCGGGTCACTGGGCTAAGTGGCTGGAAAGGCGCAGACCCCTCCGTCCCGACCGCCCCACTGCGAAGGACAGGGGGCAGGCCCCCAGGAGATGGCTTTGGTCGAGCCGCGGCTGGCCGGTTTCGGGCCAAGACGCGGGACCCGGCAGGCTCAGGGCAGGCAGCCCCACCAGAAGCCTCCCTCGGGGCAACGGGCCCCACCCTGGACATATCAGGCCTGCTCCACAGGGTCCCTGGGGTCGTGTCCGTGGAACTGGAAGCTCTCCCCGCCACCCGGAGGTCCGTTCCTTTTCCCGTGGACCACACTTGCCAGCCCGTCTCCCACCCCGGCACAGGCAGAGTGCCAGGGAACAACTAGGGACCTGGGGACGGGAAGAGGGGGCCGGCCACGGTTCCGCGCCAGGTGGGGCGGGCCCGGGCGGGCGGGACCCACGCCCAGGGACCCGGTCTCCCGGGGGGTCTCGGGCCTGAGACCTGCCTGCGGGGCTAAGAGTCTTTCTTGGCTCCAACGGGCCCACCCGGCCCCGAGGCGGCAAACTTGCACCGAGACGCTTCTACTCTCTAAAGTCTGGGCTCAACTTCGCCAGAAGGGGCTGTGTCCGCTGCGACCTGGGTCCCACAGAGCTCGAACCCCCCTCCCCGTGAAGGCATCCGCGGCCCGTGGTCCTTGGTGTCCGCAAAAGGCATTCACCTGCGGAGAACCTGGGCCCAGGTGAGCGGGACCAGGCCCCACGGCAGGAGCCTGGGGAGGCCACTGGAGCCACGGGGGCCAGGGCTGGGCATTTTCCCGGGTGCTCTCTCGGGTCCCAGGCGCCCTCTCTCGCCCGGGGAGTGCCCACGCCGTCCCCTGACCCCCGCAGGACGCCTGCATCCCGCCATAAGCGGCCCACCTCCTCCATGGAGCTCGGACACATGGGGCCGGGGTGCGAGCAACTGGCCTACGTGGCGGCAAACCCGCAGACCCCTCCGTCCCGTCCCCACCACCGCGAAGATCCCCCTGTTCTTCCATCCGTAAAGGGGTCCCCCTTTACGGATGGAAGAACAGGGGGGAGGCCCCCAGGAGATGGCTTTTGTCCGAGCAGCGGCTGGGTGGTATCGGGCCAGGAGGCGGGGCCGCGCAGGCGCAAGCAGGCCCCCCCACCCCACGAGCATCCCTCCCGGGCAACGGGCCCCCCCCCCCTCCCCTTGAGATATCAGGCCAGGTTCACAGGGTCCCCGGGCTGCTGTCAGAGTTCAGGGAAGCCCTCCCTGCCACCCACAGGACCAAGCGTTTTCCCCCGTGGACCACACGTCCCAGCAGCTCTCCCACCCCCGCAGAGGCAGAGTGCCCGGGAAGAACTAGGGACGTGGGGCCGGGAAGAGGGGCCGGGAAGAGGGGCCGGCCACGGTTCCGCGCCAGGTGGAGCGGGTCCGGGCGGGCGGATCCCTGGTCAACGGACCGGTTCTCCCGTCGGGAGTCGGGCCTGTGCCCCTGCTGGGAGGCCAAGAGCCTTGCTTCGCCTGCAACGCCCCCACCCTGCCACAAGGCGGCAGACTTGGACCCAGCCGCTTCAACCCTCCAGTCTCTGCTGAACCACCCAAAAATGGAGTGTGACCGCTGCGACCTCAGTCCCCCAGAGCTCCAACCCCCACCTCTGTGAGGGAATCGGCGGCCTCCTGTCCTTGGCGTCCGCAAGAGGCATTCACCTGCGGTGAACCTGGGCCTCGGGCGAGCAGGGCCAGGCCCCATGGTAGGAGCCCGGGGAGGCAATGGCAGCCTCTGCGGCCAGGCCTCGGGCTCTCCCCGGGGCTCTCTCGGGGCACGGGCACCGTCTCTCGCCTTGAGAGTGCCCACGCCGTCCCTTGAGCCCCGCGAGACACCTGCTTCCCGTGATGAGAGGCCCGCTGCCTCCGTGGAGCTTGGAACTCTGGGGCCGGGCTGCGGGTCACTGGGCTAAGTGGCTGGAAAGGCGCAGACCCCTCCGTCCCGACCGCCCCACTGCGAAGGACAGGGGGCAGGCCCCCAGGAGATGGCTTTGGTCGAGCCGCGGCTGGCCGGTTTCGGGCCAAGACGCGGGACCCGGCAGGCTCAGGGCAGGCAGCCCCACCAGAAGCCTCCCTCGGGGCAACGGGCCCCACCCTGGACATATCAGGCCTGCTCCACAGGGTCCCTGGGGTCGTGTCCGTGGAACTGGAAGCTCTCCCCGCCACCCGGAGGTCCGTTCCTTTTCCCGTGGACCACACTTGCCAGCCCGTCTCCCACCCCGGCACAGGCAGAGTGCCAGGGAACAACTAGGGACCTGGGGACGGGAAGAGGGGGCCGGCCACGGTTCCGCGCCAGGTGGGGCGGGCCCGGGCGGGCGGGACCCACGCCCAGGGACCCGGTCTCCCGGGGGGTCTCGGGCCTGAGACCTGCCTGCGGGGCTAAGAGTCTTTCTTGGCTCCAACGGGCCCACCCGGCCCCGAGGCGGCAAACTTGCACCGAGACGCTTCTACTCTCTAAAGTCTGGGCTCAACTTCGCCAGAAGGGACTGTGTCCGCTGCGACCTGGGTCCCACAGAGCTCGAACCCCCCTCCCCGTGAAGGCATCCGCGGCCCGTGGTCCTTGGTGTCCGCAAAAGGCATTCACCTGCGGAGAACCTGGGCCCAGGTGAGCGGGACCAGGCCCCACGGCAGGAGCCTGGGGAGGCCACTGGAGCCACGGGGGCCAGGGCTGGGCATTTTCCCGGGTGCTCTCTCGGGTCCCAGGCGCCCTCTCTCGCCCGGGGAGTGCCCACGCCGTCCCCTGACCCCCGCAGGACGCCTGCATCCCGCCATAAGCGGCCCACCTCCTCCATGGAGCTCGGACACATGGGGCCGGGGTGCGAGCAACTGGCCTACGTGGCGGCAAACCCGCAGACCCCTCCGTCCCGTCCCCACCACCGCGAAGATCCCCCTGTTCTTCCATCCGTAAAGGGGTCCCCCTTTACGGATGGAAGAACAGGGGGGAGGCCCCCAGGAGATGGCTTTTGTCCGAGCAGCGGCTGGGTGGTTTCGGGCCAGGAGGCGGGGCCGCGCAGGCGCAAGCAGGCCCCCCCACCCCACGAGCATCCCTCCCGGGCAACGGGCCCCCCCCCCCCCCTCCCCTTGAGATATCAGGCCAGGTTCACAGGGTCCCCGGGCTGCTGTCAGAGTTCAGGGAAGCCCTCCCTGCCACCCACAGGACCAAGCGTTTTCCCCCGTGGACCACACGTCCCAGCAGCTCTCCCACCCCCGCAGAGGCAGAGTGCCCGGGAAGAACTAGGGACGTGGGGCCGGGAAGAGGGGCCGGGAAGAGGGGCCGGCCACGGTTCCGCGCCAGGTGGAGCGGGTCCGGGCGGGCGGGTCCCTGGTCAACGGACCGGTTCTCCCGTCGGGAGTCGGGCCTGTGCCCCTGCTGGGAGGCCAAGAGCCTTGCTTCGCCTGCAACGCCCCCACCCTGCCACAAGGCGGCAGACTTGGACCCAGCCGCTTCAACCCTCCAGTCTCTGCTGAACCACCCAAAAATGGAGTGTGACCGCTGCGACCTCAGTCCCCCAGAGCTCCAACCCCCACCTCTGTGAGGGAATCGGCGGCCTCCTGTCCTTGGCGTCCGCAAGAGGCATTCACCTGCGGTGAACCTGGGCCTCGGGCGAGCAGGGCCAGGCCCCATGGTAGGAGCCCGGGGAGGCAATGGCAGCCTCTGCGGCCAGGCCTCGGGCTCTCCCCGGGGCTCTCTCGGGGCACGGGCACCGTCTCTCGCCTTGAGAGTGCCCACGCCGTCCCTTGAGCCCCGCGAGACACCTGCTTCCCGTGATGAGAGGCCCGCTGCCTCCGTGGAGCTTGGAACTCTGGGGCCGGGCTGCGGGTCACTGGGCTAAGTGGCTGGAAAGGCGCAGACCCCTCCGTCCCGACCGCCCCACTGCGAAGGACAGGGGGCAGGCCCCCAGGAGATGGCTTTGGTCGAGCCGCGGCTGGCCGGTTTCGGGCCAAGACGCGGGACCCGGCAGGCTCAGGGCAGGCAGCCCCACCAGAAGCCTCCCTCGGGGCAACGGGCCCCACCCTGGACATATCAGGCCTGCTCCACAGGGTCCCTGGGGTCGTGTCCGTGGAACTGGAAGCTCTCCCCGCCACCCGGAGGTCCGTTCCTTTTCCCGTGGACCACACTTGCCAGCCCGTCTCCCACCCCGGCACAGGCAGAGTGCCAGGGAACAACTAGGGACCTGGGGACGGGAAGAGGGGGCCGGCCACGGTTCCGCGCCAGGTGGGGCGGGCCCGGGCGGGCGGGACCCACGCCCAGGGACCCGGTCTCCCGGGGGGTCTCGGGCCTGAGACCTGCCTGCGGGGCTAAGAGTCTTTCTTGGCTCCAACGGGCCCACCCGGCCCCGAGGCGGCAAACTTGCACCGAGACGCTTCTACTCTCTAAAGTCTGGGCTCAACTTCGCCAGAAGGGACTGTGTCCGCTGCGACCTGGGTCCCACAGAGCTCGAACCCCCCTCCCCGTGAAGGCATCCGCGGCCCGTGGTCCTTGGTGTCCGCAAAAGGCATTCACCTGCGGAGAACCTGGGCCCAGGTGAGCGGGACCAGGCCCCACGGCAGGAGCCTGGGGAGGCCACTGGAGCCACGGGGGCCAGGGCTGGGCATTTTCCCGGGTGCTCTCTCGGGTCCCAGGCGCCCTCTCTCGCCCGGGGAGTGCCCACGCCGTCCCCTGACCCCCGCAGGACGCCTGCATCCCGCCATAAGCGGCCCACCTCCTCCATGGAGCTCGGACACATGGGGCCGGGGTGCGAGCAACTGGCCTACGTGGCGGCAAACCCGCAGACCCCTCCGTCCCGTCCCCACCACCGCGAAGATCCCCCTGTTCTTCCATCCGTAAAGGGGTCCCCCTTTACGGATGGAAGAACAGGGGGGAGGCCCCCAGGAGATGGCTTTTGTCCGAGCAGCGGCTGGGTGGTTTCGGGCCAGGAGGCGGGGCCGCGCAGGCGCAAGCAGGCCCCCCCACCCCACGAGCATCCCTCCCGGGCAACGGGCCCCCCCCCCTCCCCTTGAGATATCAGGCCAGGTTCACAGGGTCCCCGGGCTGCTGTCAGAGTTCAGGGAAGCCCTCCCTGCCACCCACAGGACCAAGCGTTTTCCCCCGTGGACCACACGTCCCAGCAGCTCTCCCACCCCCGCAGAGGCAGAGTGCCCGGGAAGAACTAGGGACGTGGGGCCGGGAAGAGGGGCCGGGAAGAGGGGCCGGCCACGGTTCCGCGCCAGGTGGAGCGGGTCCGGGCGGGCGGGTCCCTGGTCAACGGACCGGTTCTCCCGTCGGGAGTCGGGCCTGTGCCCCTGCTGGGAGGCCAAGAGCCTTGCTTCGCCTGCAACGCCCCCACCCTGCCACAAGGCGGCAGACTTGGACCCAGCCGCTTCAACCCTCCAGTCTCTGCTGAACCACCCAAAAATGGAGTGTGACCGCTGCGACCTCAGTCCCCCAGAGCTCCAACCCCCACCTCTGTGAGGGAATCGGCGGCCTCCTGTCCTTGGCGTCCGCAAGAGGCATTCACCTGCGGTGAACCTGGGCCTCGGGCGAGCAGGGCCAGGCCCCATGGTAGGAGCCCGGGGAGGCAATGGCAGCCTCTGCGGCCAGGCCTCGGGCTCTCCCCGGGGCTCTCTCGGGGCACGGGCACCGTCTCTCGCCTTGAGAGTGCCCACGCCGTCCCTTGAGCCCCGCGAGACACCTGCTTCCCGTGATGAGAGGCCCGCTGCCTCCGTGGAGCTTGGAACTCTGGGGCCGGGCTGCGGGTCACTGGGCTAAGTGGCTGGAAAGGCGCAGACCCCTCCGTCCCGACCGCCCCACTGCGAAGGACAGGGGGCAGGCCCCCAGGAGATGGCTTTGGTCGAGCCGCGGCTGGCCGGTTTCGGGCCAAGACGCGGGACCCGGCAGGCTCAGGGCAGGCAGCCCCACCAGAAGCCTCCCTCGGGGCAACGGGCCCCACCCTGGACATATCAGGCCTGCTCCACAGGGTCCCTGGGGTCGTGTCCGTGGAACTGGAAGCTCTCCCCGCCACCCGGAGGTCCGTTCCTTTTCCCGTGGACCACACTTGCCAGCCCGTCTCCCACCCCGGCACAGGCAGAGTGCCAGGGAACAACTAGGGACCTGGGGACGGGAAGAGGGGGCCGGCCACGGTTCCGCGCCAGGTGGGGCGGGCCCGGGCGGGCGGGACCCACGCCCAGGGACCCGGTCTCCCGGGGGGTCTCGGGCCTGAGACCTGCCTGCGGGGCTAAGAGTCTTTCTTGGCTCCAACGGGCCCACCCGGCCCCGAGGCGGCAAACTTGCACCGAGACGCTTCTACTCTCTAAAGTCTGGGCTCAACTTCGCCAGAAGGGACTGTGTCCGCTGCGACCTGGGTCCCACAGAGCTCGAACCCCCCTCCCCGTGAAGGCATCCGCGGCCCGTGGTCCTTGGTGTCCGCAAAAGGCATTCACCTGCGGAGAACCTGGGCCCAGGTGAGCGGGACCAGGCCCCACGGCAGGAGCCTGGGGAGGCCACTGGAGCCACGGCGGCCAGGGCTGGGCATTTTCCCGGGTGCTCTCTCGGGTCCCAGGCGCCCTCTCTCGCCCGGGGAGTGCCCACGCCGTCCCCTGACCCCCGCAGGACGCCTGCATCCCGCCATAAGCGGCCCACCTCCTCCATGGAGCTCGGACACATGGGGCCGGGGTGCGAGCAACTGGCCTACGTGGCGGCAAACCCGCAGACCCCTCCGTCCCGTCCCCACCACCGCGAAGATCCCCCTGTTCTTCCATCCGTAAAGGGGTCCCCCTTTACGGATGGAAGAACAGGGGGGAGGCCCCCAGGAGATGGCTTTTGTCCGAGCAGCGGCTGGGTGGTTTCGGGCCAGGAGGCGGGGCCGCGCAGGCGCAAGCAGGCCCCCCCACCCCACGAGCATCCCTCCCGGGCAACGGGCCCCCCCCCCCCCCTCCCCTTGAGATATCAGGCCAGGTTCACAGGGTCCCCGGGCTGCTGTCAGAGTTCAGGGAAGCCCTCCCTGCCACCCACAGGACCAAGCGTTTTCCCCCGTGGACCACACGTCCCAGCAGCTCTCCCACCCCCGCAGAGGCAGAGTGCCCGGGAAGAACTAGGGACGTGGGGCCGGGAAGAGGGGCCGGGAAGAGGGGCCGGCCACGGTTCCGCGCCAGGTGGAGCGGGTCCGGGCGGGCGGGTCCCTGGTCAACGGACCGGTTCTCCCGTCGGGAGTCGGGCCTGTGCCCCTGCTGGGAGGCCAAGAGCCTTGCTTCGCCTGCAACGCCCCCACCCTGCCACAAGGCGGCAGACTTGGACCCAGCCGCTTCAACCCTCCAGTCTCTGCTGAACCACCCAAAAATGGAGTGTGACCGCTGCGACCTCAGTCCCCCAGAGCTCCAACCCCCACCTCTGTGAGGGAATCGGCGGCCTCCTGTCCTTGGCGTCCGCAAGAGGCATTCACCTGCGGTGAACCTGGGCCTCGGGCGAGCAGGGCCAGGCCCCATGGTAGGAGCCCGGGGAGGCAATGGCAGCCTCTGCGGCCAGGCCTCGGGCTCTCCCCGGGGCTCTCTCGGGGCACGGGCACCGTCTCTCGCCTTGAGAGTGCCCACGCCGTCCCTTGAGCCCCGCGAGACACCTGCTTCCCGTGATGAGAGGCCCGCTGCCTCCGTGGAGCTTGGAACTCTGGGGCCGGTCTGCGGGTCACTGGGCTAAGTGGCTGGAAAGGCGCAGACCCCTCCGTCCCGACCGCCCCACTGCGAAGGACAGGGGGCAGGCCCCCAGGAGATGGCTTTGGTCGAGCCGCGGCTGGCCGGTTTCGGGCCAAGACGCGGGACCCGGCAGGCTCAGGGCAGGCAGCCCCACCAGAAGCCTCCCTCGGGGCAACGGGCCCCACCCTGGACATATCAGGCCTGCTCCACAGGGTCCCTGGGGTCGTGTCCGTGGAACTGGAAGCTCTCCCCGCCACCCGGAGGTCCGTTCCTTTTCCCGTGGACCACACTTGCCAGCCCGTCTCCCACCCCGGCACAGGCAGAGTGCCAGGGAACAACTAGGGACCTGGGGACGGGAAGAGGGGGCCGGCCACGGTTCCGCGCCAGGTGGGGCGGGCCCGGGCGGGCGGGACCCACGCCCAGGGACCCGGTCTCCCGGGGGGTCTCGGGCCTGAGACCTGCCTGCGGGGCTAAGAGTCTTTCTTGGCTCCAACGGGCCCACCCGGCCCCGAGGCGGCAAACTTGCACCGAGACGCTTCTACTCTCTAAAGTCTGGGCTCAACTTCGCCAGAAGGGACTGTGTCCGCTGCGACCTGGGTCCCACAGAGCTCGAACCCCCCTCCCCGTGAAGGCATCCGCGGCCCGTGGTCCTTGGTGTCCGCAAAAGGCATTCACCTGCGGAGAACCTGGGCCCAGGTGAGCGGGACCAGGCCCCACGGCAGGAGCCTGGGGAGGCCACTGGAGCCACGGCGGCCAGGGCTGGGCATTTTCCCGGGTGCTCTCTCGGGTCCCAGGCGCCCTCTCTCGCCCGGGGAGTGCCCACGCCGTCCCCTGACCCCCGCAGGACGCCTGCATCCCGCCATAAGCGGCCCACCTCCTCCATGGAGCTCGGACACATGGGGCCGGGGTGCGAGCAACTGGCCTACGTGGCGGCAAACCCGCAGACCCCTCCGTCCCGTCCCCACCACCGCGAAGATCCCCCTGTTCTTCCATCCGTAAAGGGGTCCCCCTTTACGGATGGAAGAACAGGGGGGAGGCCCCCAGGAGATGGCTTTTGTCCGAGCAGCGGCTGGGTGGTTTCGGGCCAGGAGGCGGGGCCGCGCAGGCGCAAGCAGGCCCCCCCACCCCACGAGCATCCCTCCCGGGCAACGGGCCCCCCCCCCCCTCCCCTTGAGATATCAGGCCAGGTTCACAGGGTCCCCGGGCTGCTGTCAGAGTTCAGGGAAGCCCTCCCTGCCACCCACAGGACCAAGCGTTTTCCCCCGTGGACCACACGTCCCAGCAGCTCTCCCACCCCCGCAGAGGCAGAGTGCCCGGGAAGAACTAGGGACGTGGGGCCGGGAAGAGGGGCCGGGAAGAGGGGCCGGCCACGGTTCCGCGCCAGGTGGAGCGGGTCCGGGCGGGCGGGTCCCTGGTCAACGGACCGGTTCTCCCGTCGGGAGTCGGGCCTGTGCCCCTGCTGGGAGGCCAAGAGCCTTGCTTCGCCTGCAACGCCCCCACCCTGCCACAAGGCGGCAGACTTGGACCCAGCCGCTTCAACCCTCCAGTCTCTGCTGAACCACCCAAAAATGGAGTGTGACCGCTGCGACCTCAGTCCCCCAGAGCTCCAACCCCCACCTCTGTGAGGGAATCGGCGGCCTCCTGTCCTTGGCGTCCGCAAGAGGCATTCACCTGCGGTGAACCTGGGCCTCGGGCGAGCAGGGCCAGGCCCCATGGTAGGAGCCCGGGGAGGCAATGGCAGCCTCTGCGGCCAGGCCTCGGGCTCTCCCCGGGGCTCTCTCGGGGCACGGGCACCGTCTCTCGCCTTGAGAGTGCCCACGCCGTCCCTTGAGCCCCGCGAGACACCTGCTTCCCGTGATGAGAGGCCCGCTGCCTCCGTGGAGCTTGGAACTCTGGGGCCGGGCTGCGGGTCACTGGGCTAAGTGGCTGGAAAGGCGCAGACCCCTCCGTCCCGACCGCCCCACTGCGAAGGACAGGGGGCAGGCCCCCAGGAGATGGCTTTGGTCGAGCCGCGGCTGGCCGGTTTCGGGCCAAGACGCGGGACCCGGCAGGCTCAGGGCAGGCAGCCCCACCAGAAGCCTCCCTCGGGGCAACGGGCCCCACCCTGGACATATCAGGCCTGCTCCACAGGGTCCCTGGGGTCGTGTCCGTGGAACTGGAAGCTCTCCCCGCCACCCGGAGGTCCGTTCCTTTTCCCGTGGACCACACTTGCCAGCCCGTCTCCCACCCCGGCACAGGCAGAGTGCCAGGGAACAACTAGGGACCTGGGGACGGGAAGAGGGGGCCGGCCACGGTTCCGCGCCAGGTGGGGCGGGCCCGGGCGGGCGGGACCCACGCCCAGGGACCCGGTCTCCCGGGGGGTCTCGGGCCTGAGACCTGCCTGCGGGGCTAAGAGTCTTTCTTGGCTCCAACGGGCCCACCCGGCCCCGAGGCGGCAAACTTGCACCGAGACGCTTCTACTCTCTAAAGTCTGGGCTCAACTTCGCCAGAAGGGACTGTGTCCGCTGCGACCTGGGTCCCACAGAGCTCGAACCCCCCTCCCCGTGAAGGCATCCGCGGCCCGTGGTCCTTGGTGTCCGCAAAAGGCATTCACCTGCGGAGAACCTGGGCCCAGGTGAGCGGGACCAGGCCCCACGGCAGGAGCCTGGGGAGGCCACTGGAGCCACGGGGGCCAGGGCTGGGCATTTTCCCGGGTGCTCTCTCGGGTCCCAGGCGCCCTCTCTCGCCCGGGGAGTGCCCACGCCGTCCCCTGACCCCCGCAGGACGCCTGCATCCCGCCATAAGCGGCCCACCTCCTCCATGGAGCTCGGACACATGGGGCCGGGGTGCGAGCAACTGGCCTACGTGGCGGCAAACCCGCAGACCCCTCCGTCCCGTCCCCACCACCGCGAAGATCCCCCTGTTCTTCCATCCGTAAAGGGGTCCCCCTTTACGGATGGAAGAACAGGGGGGAGGCCCCCAGGAGATGGCTTTTGTCCGAGCAGCGGCTGGGTGGTTTCGGGCCAGGAGGCGGGGCCGCGCAGGCGCAAGCAGGCCCCCCCACCCCACGAGCATCCCTCCCGGGCAACGGGCCCCCCCCCCCTCCCCTTGAGATATCAGGCCAGGTTCACAGGGTCCCCGGGCTGCTGTCAGAGTTCAGGGAAGCCCTCCCTGCCACCCACAGGACCAAGCGTTTTCCCCCGTGGACCACACGTCCCAGCAGCTCTCCCACCCCCGCAGAGGCAGAGTGCCCGGGAAGAACTAGGGACGTGGGGCCGGGAAGAGGGGCCGGGAAGAGGGGCCGGCCACGGTTCCGCGCCAGGTGGAGCGGGTCCGGGCGGGCGGGTCCCTGGTCAACGGACCGGTTCTCCCGTCGGGAGTCGGGCCTGTGCCCCTGCTGGGAGGCCAAGAGCCTTGCTTCGCCTGCAACGCCCCCACCCTGCCACAAGGCGGCAGACTTGGACCCAGCCGCTTCAACCCTCCAGTCTCTGCTGAACCACCCAAAAATGGAGTGTGACCGCTGCGACCTCAGTCCCCCAGAGCTCCAACCCCCACCTCTGTGAGGGAATCGGCGGCCTCCTGTCCTTGGCGTCCGCAAGAGGCATTCACCTGCGGTGAACCTGGGCCTCGGGCGAGCAGGGCCAGGCCCCATGGTAGGAGCCCGGGGAGGCAATGGCAGCCTCTGCGGCCAGGCCTCGGGCTCTCCCCGGGGCTCTCTCGGGGCACGGGCACCGTCTCTCGCCTTGAGAGTGCCCACGCCGTCCCTTGAGCCCCGCGAGACACCTGCTTCCCGTGATGAGAGGCCCGCTGCCTCCGTGGAGCTTGGAACTCTGGGGCCGGGCTGCGGGTCACTGGGCTAAGTGGCTGGAAAGGCGCAGACCCCTCCGTCCCGACCGCCCCACTGCGAAGGACAGGGGGCAGGCCCCCAGGAGATGGCTTTGGTCGAGCCGCGGCTGGCCGGTTTCGGGCCAAGACGCGGGACCCGGCAGGCTCAGGGCAGGCAGCCCCACCAGAAGCCTCCCTCGGGGCAACGGGCCCCACCCTGGACATATCAGGCCTGCTCCACAGGGTCCCTGGGGTCGTGTCCGTGGAACTGGAAGCTCTCCCCGCCACCCGGAGGTCCGTTCCTTTTCCCGTGGACCACACTTGCCAGCCCGTCTCCCACCCCGGCACAGGCAGAGTGCCAGGGAACAACTAGGGACCTGGGGACGGGAAGAGGGGGCCGGCCAGGGTTCCGCGCCAGGTGGGGCGGGCCCGGGCGGGCGGGACCCACGCCCAGGGACCCGGTCTCCCGGGGGGTCTCGGGCCTGAGACCTGCCTGCGGGGCTAAGAGTCTTTCTTGGCTCCAACGGGCCCACCCGGCCCCGAGGCGGCAAACTTGCACCGAGACGCTTCTACTCTCTAAAGTCTGGGCTCAACTTCGCCAGAAGGGACTGTGTCCGCTGCGACCTGGGTCCCACAGAGCTCGAACCCCCCTCCCCGTGAAGGCATCCGCGGCCCGTGGTCCTTGGTGTCCGCAAAAGGCATTCACCTGCGGAGAACCTGGGCCCAGGTGAGCGGGACCAGGCCCCACGGCAGGAGCCTGGGGAGGCCACTGGAGCCACGGGGGCCAGGGCTGGGCATTTTCCTGGGTGCTCTCTCGGGTCCCAGGCGCCCTCTCTCGCCCGGGGAGTGCCCACGCCGTCCCCTGACCCCCGCAGGACGCCTGCATCCCGCCATAAGCGGCCCACCTCCTCCATGGAGCTCGGACACATGGGGCCGGGGTGCGAGCAACTGGCCTACGTGGCGGCAAACCCGCAGACCCCTCCGTCCCGTCCCCACCACCGCGAAGATCCCCCTGTTCTTCCATCCGTAAAGGGGTCCCCCTTTACGGATGGAAGAACAGGGGGGAGGCCCCCAGGAGATGGCTTTTGTCCGAGCAGCGGCTGGGTGGTTTCGGGCCAGGAGGCGGGGCCGCGCAGGCGCAAGCAGGCCCCCCCACCCCACGAGCATCCCTCCCGGGCAACGGGCCCCCCCCCCCTCCCCTTGAGATATCAGGCCAGGTTCACAGGGTCCCCCGGCTGCTGTCAGAGTTCAGGGAAGCCCTCCCTGCCACCCACAGGACCAAGCGTTTTCCCCCGTGGACCACACGTCCCAGCAGCTCTCCCACCCCCGCAGAGGCAGAGTGCCCGGGAAGAACTAGGGACGTGGGGCCGGGAAGAGGGGCCGGGAAGAGGGGCCGGCCACGGTTCCGCGCCAGGTGGAGCGGGTCCGGGCGGGCGGGTCCCTGGTCAACGGACCGGTTCTCCCGTCGGGAGTCGGGCCTGTGCCCCTGCTGGGAGGCCAAGAGCCTTGCTTCGCCTGCAACGCCCCCACCCTGCCACAAGGCGGCAGACTTGGACCCAGCCGCTTCAACCCTCCAGTCTCTGCTGAACCACCCAAAAATGGAGTGTGACCGCTGCGACCTCAGTCCCCCAGAGCTCCAACCCCCACCTCTGTGAGGGAATCGGCGGCCTCCTGTCCTTGGCGTCCGCAAGAGGCATTCACCTGCGGTGAACCTGGGCCTCGGGCGAGCAGGGCCAGGCCCCATGGTAGGAGCCCGGGGAGGCAATGGCAGCCTCTGCGGCCAGGCCTCGGGCTCTCCCCGGGGCTCTCTCGGGGCACGGGCACCGTCTCTCGCCTTGAGAGTGCCCACGCCGTCCCTTGAGCCCCGCGAGACACCTGCTTCCCGTGATGAGAGGCCCGCTGCCTCCGTGGAGCTTGGAACTCTGGGGCCGGGCTGCGGGTCACTGGGCTAAGTGGCTGGAAAGGCGCAGACCCCTCCGTCCCGACCGCCCCACTGCGAAGGACAGGGGGCAGGCCCCCAGGAGATGGCTTTGGTCGAGCCGCGGCTGGCCGGTTTCGGGCCAAGACGCGGGACCCGGCAGGCTCAGGGCAGGCAGCCCCACCAGAAGCCTCCCTCGGGGCAACGGGCCCCACCCTGGACATATCAGGCCTGCTCCACAGGGTCCCTGGGGTCGTGTCCGTGGAACTGGAAGCTCTCCCCGCCACCCGGAGGTCCGTTCCTTTTCCCGTGGACCACACTTGCCAGCCCGTCTCCCACCCCGGCACAGGCAGAGTGCCAGGGAACAACTAGGGACCTGGGGACGGGAAGAGGGGGCCGGCCACGGTTCCGCGCCAGGTGGGGCGGGCCCGGGCGGGCGGGACCCACGCCCAGGGACCCGGTCTCCCGGGGGGTCTCGGGCCTGAGACCTGCCTGCGGGGCTAAGAGTCTTTCTTGGCTCCAACGGGCCCACCCGGCCCCGAGGCGGCAAACTTGCACCGAGACGCTTCTACTCTCTAAAGTCTGGGCTCAACTTCGCCAGAAGGGACTGTGTCCGCTGCGACCTGGGTCCCACAGAGCTCGAACCCCCCTCCCCGTGAAGGCATCCGCGGCCCGTGGTCCTTGGTGTCCGCAAAAGGCATTCACCTGCGGAGAACCTGGGCCCAGGTGAGCGGGACCAGGCCCCACGGCAGGAGCCTGGGGAGGCCACTGGAGCCACGGGGGCCAGGGCTGGGCATTTTCCCGGGTGCTCTCTCGGGTCCCAGGCGCCCTCTCTCGCCCGGGGAGTGCCCACGCCGTCCCCTGACCCCCGCAGGACGCCTGCATCCCGCCATAAGCGGCCCACCTCCTCCATGGAGCTCGGACACATGGGGCCGGGGTGCGAGCAACTGGCCTACGTGGCGGCAAACCCGCAGACCCCTCCGTCCCGTCCCCACCACCGCGAAGATCCCCCTGTTCTTCCATCCGTAAAGGGGTCCCCCTTTACGGATGGAAGAACAGGGGGGAGGCCCCCAGGAGATGGCTTTTGTCCGAGCAGCGGCTGGGTGGTTTCGGGCCAGGAGGCGGGGCCGCGCAGGCGCAAGCAGGCCCCCCCACCCCACGAGCATCCCTCCCGGGCAACGGGCCCCCCCCCCCCCTCCCCTTGAGATATCAGGCCAGGTTCACAGGGTCCCCGGGCTGCTGTCAGAGTTCAGGGAAGCCCTCCCTGCCACCCACAGGACCAAGTGTTTTCCCCCGTGGACCACACGTCCCAGCAGCTCTCCCACCCCCGCAGAGGCAGAGTGCCCGGGAAGAACTAGGGACGTGGGGCCGGGAAGAGGGGCCGGGAAGAGGGGCCGGCCACGGTTCCGCGCCAGGTGGAGCGGGTCCGGGCGGGCGGGTCCCTGGTCAACGGACCGGTTCTCCCGTCGGGAGTCGGGCCTGTGCCCCTGCTGGGAGGCCAAGAGCCTTGCTTCGCCTGCAACGCCCCCACCCTGCCACAAGGCGGCAGACTTGGACCCAGCCGCTTCAACCCTCCAGTCTCTGCTGAACCACCCAAAAATGGAGTGTGACCGCTGCGACCTCAGTCCCCCAGAGCTCCAACCCCCACCTCTGTGAGGGAATCGGCGGCCTCCTGTCCTTGGCGTCCGCAAGAGGCATTCACCTGCGGTGAACCTGGGCCTCGGGCGAGCAGGGCCAGGCCCCATGGTAGGAGCCCGGGGAGGCAATGGCAGCCTCTGCGGCCAGGCCTCGGGCTCTCCCCGGGGCTCTCTCGGGGCACGGGCACCGTCTCTCGCCTTGAGAGTGCCCACGCCGTCCCTTGAGCCCCGCGAGACACCTGCTTCCCGTGATGAGAGGCCCGCTGCCTCCGTGGAGCTTGGAACTCTGGGGCCGGGCTGCGGGTCACTGGGCTAAGTGGCTGGAAAGGCGCAGACCCCTCCGTCCCGACCGCCCCACTGCGAAGGACAGGGGGCAGGCCCCCAGGAGATGGCTTTGGTCGAGCCGCGGCTGGCCGGTTTCGGGCCAAGACGCGGGACCCGGCAGGCTCAGGGCAGGCAGCCCCACCAGAAGCCTCCCTCGGGGCAACGGGCCCCACCCTGGACATATCAGGCCTGCTCCACAGGGTCCCTGGGGTCGTGTCCGTGGAACTGGAAGCTCTCCCCGCCACCCGGAGGTCCGTTCCTTTTCCCGTGGACCACACTTGCCAGCCCGTCTCCCACCCCGGCACAGGCAGAGTGCCAGGGAACAACTAGGGACCTGGGGACGGGAAGAGGGGGCCGGCCACGGTTCCGCGCCAGGTGGGGCGGGCCCGGGCGGGCGGGACCCACGCCCAGGGACCCGGTCTCCCGGGGGGTCTCGGGCCTGAGACCTGCCTGCGGGGCTAAGAGTCTTTCTTGGCTCCAACGGGCCCACCCGGCCCCGAGGCGGCAAACTTGCACCGAGACGCTTCTACTCTCTAAAGTCTGGGCTCAACTTCGCCAGAAGGGACTGTGTCCGCTGCGACCTGGGTCCCACAGAGCTCGAACCCCCCTCCCCGTGAAGGCATCCGCGGCCCGTGGTCCTTGGTGTCCGCAAAAGGCATTCACCTGCGGAGAACCTGGGCCCAGGTGAGCGGGACCAGGCCCCACGGCAGGAGCCTGGGGAGGCCACTGGAGCCACGGCGGCCAGGGCTGGGCATTTTCCCGGGTGCTCTCTCGGGTCCCAGGCGCCCTCTCTCGCCCGGGGAGTGCCCACGCCGTCCCCTGACCCCCGCAGGACGCCTGCATCCCGCCATAAGCGGCCCACCTCCTCCATGGAGCTCGGACACATGGGGCCGGGGTGCGAGCAACTGGCCTACGTGGCGGCAAACCCGCAGACCCCTCCGTCCCGTCCCCACCACCGCGAAGATCCCCCTGTTCTTCCATCCGTAAAGGGGTCCCCCTTTACGGATGGAAGAACAGGGGGGAGGCCCCCAGGAGATGGCTTTTGTCCGAGCAGCGGCTGGGTGGTTTCGGGCCAGGAGGCGGGGCCGCGCAGGCGCAAGCAGGCCCCCCCACCCCACGAGCATCCCTCCCGGGCAACGGGCCCCCCCCCCCTCCCCTTGAGATATCAGGCCAGGTTCACAGGGTCCCCGGGCTGCTGTCAGAGTTCAGGGAAGCCCTCCCTGCCACCCACAGGACCAAGCGTTTTCCCCCGTGGACCACACGTCCCAGCAGCTCTCCCACCCCCGCAGAGGCAGAGTGCCCGGGAAGAACTAGGGACGTGGGGCCGGGAAGAGGGGCCGGGAAGAGGGGCCGGCCAAGGTTCCGCGCCAGGTGGAGCGGGTCCGGGCGGGCGGATCCCTGGTCAACGGACCGGTTCTCCCGTCGGGAGTCGGGCCTGTGCCCCTGCTGGGAGGCCAAGAGCCTTGCTTCGCCTGCAACGCCCCCACCCTGCCACAAGGCGGCAGACTTGGACCCAGCCGCTTCAACCCTCCAGTCTCTGCTGAACCACCCAAAAATGGAGTGTGACCGCTGCGACCTCAGTCCCCCAGAGCTCCAACCCCCACCTCTGTGAGGGAATCGGCGGCCTCCTGTCCTTGGCGTCCGCAAGAGGCATTCACCTGCGGTGAACCTGGGCCTCGGGCGAGCAGGGCCAGGCCCCATGGTAGGAGCCCGGGGAGGCAATGGCAGCCTCTGCGGCCAGGCCTCGGGCTCTCCCCGGGGCTCTCTCGGGGCACGGGCACCGTCTCTCGCCTTGAGAGTGCCCACGCCGTCCCTTGAGCCCCGCGAGACACCTGCTTCCCGTGATGAGAGGCCCGCTGCCTCCGTGGAGCTTGGAACTCTGGGGCCGGGCTGCGGGTCACTGGGCTAAGTGGCTGGAAAGGCGCAGACCCCTCCGTCCCGACCGCCCCACTGCGAAGGACAGGGGGCAGGCCCCCAGGAGATGGCTTTGGTCGAGCCGCGGCTGGCCGGTTTCGGGCCAAGACGCGGGACCCGGCAGGCTCAGGGCAGGCAGCCCCACCAGAAGCCTCCCTCGGGGCAACGGGCCCCACCCTGGACATATCAGGCCTGCTCCACAGGGTCCCTGGGGTCGTGTCCGTGGAACTGGAAGCTCTCCCCGCCACCCGGAGGTCCGTTCCTTTTCCCGTGGACCACACTTGCCAGCCCGTCTCCCACCCCGGCACAGGCAGAGTGCCAGGGAACAACTAGGGACCTGGGGACGGGAAGAGGGGGCCGGCCAGGGTTCCGCGCCAGGTGGGGCGGGCCCGGGCGGGCGGGACCCACGCCCAGGGACCCGGTCTCCCGGGGGGTCTCGGGCCTGAGACCTGCCTGCGGGGCTAAGAGTCTTTCTTGGCTCCAACGGGCCCACCCGGCCCCGAGGCGGCAAACTTGCACCGAGACGCTTCTACTCTCTAAAGTCTGGGCTCAACTTCGCCAGAAGGGACTGTGTCCGCTGCGACCTGGGTCCCACAGAGCTCGAACCCCCCTCCCCGTGAAGGCATCCGCGGCCCGTGGTCCTTGGTGTCCGCAAAAGGCATTCACCTGCGGAGAACCTGGGCCCAGGTGAGCGGGACCAGGCCCCACGGCAGGAGCCTGGGGAGGCCACTGGAGCCACGGCGGCCAGGGCTGGGCATTTTCCCGGGTGCTCTCTCGGGTCCCAGGCGCCCTCTCTCGCCCGGGGAGTGCCCACGCCTTCCCCTGACCCCCGCAGGACGCCTGCATCCCGCCATAAGCGGCCCACCTCCTCCATGGAGCTCGGACACATGGGGCCGGGGTGCGAGCAACTGGCCTACGTGGCGGCAAACCCGCAGACCCCTCCGTCCCGTCCCCACCACCGCGAAGATCCCCCTGTTCTTCCATCCGTAAAGGGGTCCCCCTTTACGGATGGAAGAACAGGGGGGAGGCCCCCAGGAGATGGCTTTTGTCCGAGCAGCGGCTGGGTGGTTTCGGGCCAGGAGGCGGGGCCGCGCAGGCGCAAGCAGGCCCCCCCACCCCACGAGCATCCCTCCCGGGCAACCGGCCCCGCCCCCCTCCCCTTGAGATATCAGGCCAGGTTCACAGGGTCCCCGGGCTGCTGTCAGAGTTCAGGGAAGCCCTCCCTGCCACCCACAGGACCAAGCGTTTTCCCCCGTGGACCACACGTCCCAGCAGCTCTCCCACCCCCGCAGAGGCAGAGTGCCCGGGAAGAACTAGGGACGTGGGGCCGGGAAGAGGGGCCGGGAAGAGGGGCCGGCCACGGTTCCGCGCCAGGTGGAGCGGGTCCGGGCGGGCGGATCCCTGGTCAACGGACCGGTTCTCCCGTCGGGAGTCGGGCCTGTGCCCCTGCTGGGAGGCCAAGAGCCTTGCTTCGCCTGCAACGCCCCCACCCTGCCACAAGGCGGCAGACTTGGACCCAGCCGCTTCAACCCTCCAGTCTCTGCTGAACCACCCAAAAATGGAGTGTGACCGCTGCGACCTCAGTCCCCCAGAGCTCCAACCCCCACCTCTGTGAGGGAATCGGCGGCCTCCTGTCCTTGGCGTCCGCAAGAGGCATTCACCTGCGGTGAACCTGGGCCTCGGGCGAGCAGGGCCAGGCCCCATGGTAGGAGCCCGGGGAGGCAATGGCAGCCTCTGCGGCCAGGCCTCGGGCTCTCCCCGGGGCTCTCTCGGGGCACGGGCACCGTCTCTCGCCTTGAGAGTGCCCACGCCGCCCTTGAGCCCCGCGAGACACCTGCTTCCCGTGATGAGAGGCCCGCTGCCTCCGTGGAGCTTGGAACTCTGGGGCCGGGCTGCGGGTCACTGGGCTAAGTGGCTGGAAAGGCGCAGACCCCTCCGTCCCGACCGCCCCACTGCGAAGGACAGGGGGCAGGCCCCCAGGAGATGGCTTTGGTCGAGCCGCGGCTGGCCGGTTTCGGGCCAAGACGCGGGACCCGGCAGGCTCAGGGCAGGCAGCCCCACCAGAAGCCTCCCTCGGGGCAACGGGCCCCACCCTGGACATATCAGGCCTGCTCCACAGGGTCCCTGGGGTCGTGTCCGTGGAACTGGAAGCTCTCCCCGCCACCCGGAGGTCCGTTCCTTTTCCCGTGGACCACACTTGCCAGCCCGTCTCCCACCCCGGCACAGGCAGAGTGCCAGGGAACAACTAGGGACCTGGGGACGGGAAGAGGGGGCCGGCCACGGTTCCGCGCCAGGTAGGGCGGGCCCGGGCGGGCGGGACCCACGCCCAGGGACCCGGTCTCCCGGGGGGTCTCGGGCCTGAGACCTGCCTGCGGGGCTAAGAGTCTTTCTTGGCTCCAACGGGCCCACCCGGCCCCGAGGCGGCAAACTTGCACCGAGACGCTTCTACTCTCTAAAGTCTGGGCTCAACTTCGCCAGAAGGGACTGTGTCCGCTGCGACCTGGGTCCCACAGAGCTCGAACCCCCCTCCCCGTGAAGGCATCCGCGGCCCGTGGTCCTTGGTGTCCGCAAAAGGCATTCACCTGCGGAGAACCTGGGCACAGGTGAGCGGGACCAGGCCCCACGGCAGGAGCCTGGGGAGGCCACTGGAGCCACGGGGGCCAGGGCTGGGCATTTTCCCGGGTGCTCTCTCGGGTCCCAGGCGCCCTCTCTCGCCCGGGGAGTGCCCACGCCGTCCCCTGACCCCCGCAGGACGCCTGCATCCCGCCATAAGCGGCCCACCTCCTCCATGGAGCTCGGACACATGGGGCCGGGGTGCGAGCAACTGGCTTACGTGGCGGCAAACCCGCAGACCCCTCCGTCCCGTCCCCACCACCGCGAAGATCCCCCTGTTCTTCCATCCGTAAAGGGGTCCCCCTTTACGGATGGAAGAACAGGGGGGAGGCCCCCAGGAGATGGCTTTTGTCCGAGCAGCGGCTGGGTGGTTTCGGGCCAGGAGGCGGGGCCGCGCAGGCGCAAGCAGGCCCCCCCACCCCACGAGCATCCCTCCCGGGCAACGGGCCCCCCCCCCCTCCCCTTGAGATATCAGGCCAGGTTCACAGGGTCCCCGGGCTGCTGTCAGAGTTCAGGGAAGCCCTCCCTGCCACCCACAGGACCAAGCGTTTTCCCCCGTGGACCACACGTCCCAGCAGCTCTCCCACCCCCGCAGAGGCAGAGTGCCCGGGAAGAACTAGGGACGTGGGGCCGGGAAGAGGGGCCGGGAAGAGGGGCCGGCCACGGTTCCGCGCCAGGTGGAGCGGGTCCGGGCGGGCGGGTCCCTGGTCAACGGACCGGTTCTCCCGTCGGGAGTCGGGCCTGTGCCCCTGCTGGGAGGCCAAGAGCCTTGCTTCGCCTGCAACGCCCCCACCCTGCCACAAGGCGGCAGACTTGGACCCAGCCGCTTCAACCCTCCAGTCTCTGCTGAACCACCCAAAAATGGAGTGTGACCGCTGCGACCTCAGTCCCCCAGAGCTCCAACCCCCACCTCTGTGAGGGAATCGGCGGCCTCCTGTCCTTGGCGTCCGCAAGAGGCATTCACCTGCGGTGAACCTGGGCCTCGGGCGAGCAGGGCCAGGCCCCATGGTAGGAGCCCGGGGAGGCAATGGCAGCCTCTGCGGCCAGGCCTCGGGCTCTCCCCGGGGCTCTCTCGGGGCACGGGCACCGTCTCTCGCCTTGAGAGTGCCCACGCCGTCCCTTGAGCCCCGCGAGACACCTGCTTCCCGTGATGAGAGGCCCGCTGCCTCCGTGGAGCTTGGAACTCTGGGGCCGGGCTGCGGGTCACTGGGCTAAGTGGCTGGAAAGGCGCAGACCCCTCCGTCCCGACCGCCCCACTGCGAAGGACAGGGGGCAGGCCCCCAGGAGATGGCTTTGGTCGAGCCGCGGCTGGCCGGTTTCGGGCCAAGACGCGGGACCCGGCAGGCTCAGGGCAGGCAGCCCCACCAGAAGCCTCCCTCGGGGCAACGGGCCCCACCCTGGACATATCAGGCCTGCTCCACAGGGTCCCTGGGGTCGTGTCCGTGGAACTGGAAGCTCTCCCCGCCACCCGGAGGTCCGTTCCTTTTCCCGTGGACCACACTTGCCAGCCCGTCTCCCACCCCGGCACAGGCAGAGTGCCAGGGAACAACTAGGGACCTGGGGACGGGAAGAGGGGGCCGGCCACGGTTCCGCGCCAGGTGGGGCGGGCCCGGGCGGGCGGGACCCACGCCCAGGGACCCGGTCTCCCGGGGGGTCTCGGGCCTGAGACCTGCCTGCGGGGCTAAGAGTCTTTCTTGGCTCCAACGGGCCCACCCGGCCCCGAGGCGGCAAACTTGCACCGAGACGCTTCTACTCTCTAAAGTCTGGGCTCAACTTCGCCAGAAGGGACTGTGTCCGCTGCGACCTGGGTCCCACAGAGCTCGAACCCCCCTCCCCGTGAAGGCATCCGCGGCCCGTGGTCCTTGGTGTCCGCAAAAGGCATTCACCTGCGGAGAACCTGGGCCCAGGTGAGCGGGACCAGGCCCCACGGCAGGAGCCTGGGGAGGCCACTGGAGCCACGGGGGCCAGGGCTGGGCATTTTCCCGGGTGCTCTCTCGGGTCCCAGGCGCCCTCTCTCGCCCGGGGAGTGCCCACGCCGTCCCCTGACCCCCGCAGGACGCCTGCATCCCGCCATAAGCGGCCCACCTCCTCCATGGAGCTCGGACACATGGGGCCGGGGTGCGAGCAACTGGCCTACGTGGCGGCAAACCCGCAGACCCCTCCGTCCCGTCCCCACCACCGCGAAGATCCCCCTGTTCTTCCATCCGTAAAGGGGTCCCCCTTTACGGATGGAAGAACAGGGGGGAGGCCCCCAGGAGATGGCTTTTGTCCGAGCAGCGGCTGGGTGGTTTCGGGCCAGGAGGCGGGGCCGCGCAGGCGCAAGCAGGCCCCCCCACCCCACGAGCATCCCTCCCGGGCAACGGGCCCCCCCCCCCTCCCCTTGAGATATCAGGCCAGGTTCACAGGGTCCCCGGGCTGCTGTCAGAGTTCAGGGAAGCCCTCCCTGCCACCCACAGGACCAAGCGTTTTCCCCCGTGGACCACACGTCCCAGCAGCTCTCCCACCCCCGCAGAGGCAGAGTGCCCGGGAAGAACTAGGGACGTGGGGCCGGGAAGAGGGGCCGGGAAGAGGGGCCGGCCACGGTTCCGCGCCAGGTGGAGCGGGTCCGGGCGGGCGGGTCCCTGGTCAACGGACCGGTTCTCCCGTCGGGAGTCGGGCCTGTGCCCCTGCTGGGAGGCCAAGAGCCTTGCTTCGCCTGCAACGCCCCCACCCTGCCACAAGGCGGCAGACTTGGACCCAGCCGCTTCAACCCTCCAGTCTCTGCTGAACCACCCAAAAATGGAGTGTGACCGCTGCGACCTCAGTCCCCCAGAGCTCCAACCCCCACCTCTGTGAGGGAATCGGCGGCCTCCTGTCCTTGGCGTCCGCAAGAGGCATTCACCTGTGGTGAACCTGGGCCTCGGGCGAGCAGGGCCAGGCCCCATGGTAGGAGCCCGGGGAGGCAATGGCAGCCTCTGCGGCCAGGCCTCGGGCTCTCCCCGGGGCTCTCTCGGGGCACGGGCACCGTCTCTCGCCTTGAGAGTGCCCACGCCGTCCCTTGAGCCCCGCGAGACACCTGCTTCCCGTGATGAGAGGCCCGCTGCCTCCGTGGAGCTTGGAACTCTGGGGCCGGGCTGCGGGTCACTGGGCTAAGTGGCTGGAAAGGCGCAGACCCCTCCGTCCCGACCGCCCCACTGCGAAGGACAGGGGGCAGGCCCCCAGGAGATGGCTTTGGTCGAGCCGCGGCTGGCCGGTTTCGGGCCAAGACGCGGGACCCGGCAGGCTCAGGGCAGGCAGCCCCACCAGAAGCCTCCCTCGGGGCAACGGGCCCCACCCTGGACATATCAGGCCTGCTCCACAGGGTCCCTGGGGTCGTGTCCGTGGAACTGGAAGCTCTCCCCGCCACCCGGAGGTCCGTTCCTTTTCCCGTGGACCACACTTGCCAGCCCGTCTCCCACCCCGGCACAGGCAGAGTGCCAGGGAACAACTAGGGACCTGGGGACGGGAAGAGGGGGCCGGCCACGGTTCCGCGCCAGGTGGGGCGGGCCCGGGCGGGCGGGACCCACGCCCAGGGACCCGGTCTCCCGGGGGGTCTCGGGCCTGAGACCTGCCTGCGGGGCTAAGAGTCTTTCTTGGCTCCAACGGGCCCACCCGGCCCCGAGGCGGCAAACTTGCACCGAGACGCTTCTACTCTCTAAAGTCTGGGCTCAACTTCGCCAGAAGGGACTGTGTCCGCTGCGACCTGGGTCCCACAGAGCTCGAACCCCCCTCCCCGTGAAGGCATCCGCGGCCCGTGGTCCTTGGTGTCCGCAAAAGGCATTCACCTGCGGAGAACCTGGGCCCAGGTGAGCGGGACCAGGCCCCACGGCAGGAGCCTGGGGAGGCCACTGGAGCCACGGGGGCCAGGGCTGGGCATTTTCCCGGGTGCTCTCTCGGGTCCCAGGCGCCCTCTCTCGCCCGGGGAGTGCCCACGCCGTCCCCTGACCCCCGCAGGACGCCTGCATCCCGCCATAAGCGGCCCACCTCCTCCATGGAGCTCGGACACATGGGGCCGGGGTGCGAGCAACTGGCCTACGTGGCGGCAAACCCGCAGACCCCTCCGTCCCGTCCCCACCACCGCGAAGATCCCCCTGTTCTTCCATCCGTAAAGGGGTCCCCCTTTACGGATGGAAGAACAGGGGGGAGGCCCCCAGGAGATGGCTTTTGTCCGAGCAGCGGCTGGGTGGTTTCGGGCCAGGAGGCGGGGCCGCGCAGGCGCAAGCAGGCCCCCCCACCCCACGAGCATCCCTCCCGGGCAACGGGCCCCCCCCCCCCCTCCCCTTGAGATATCAGGCCAGGTTCACAGGGTCCCCGGGCTGCTGTCAGAGTTCAGGGAAGCCCTCCCTGCCACCCACAGGACCAAGCGTTTTCCCCCGTGGACCACACGTCCCAGCAGCTCTCCCACCCCCGCAGAGGCAGAGTGCCCGGGAAGAACTAGGGACGTGGGGCCGGGAAGAGGGGCCGGGAAGAGGGGCCGGGAAGAGGGGCCGGCCACGGTTCCGCGCCAGGTGGAGCGGGTCCGGGCGGGCGGATCCCTGGTCAACGGACCGGTTCTCCCGTCGGGAGTCGGGCCTGTGCCCCTGCTGGGAGGCCAAGAGCCTTGCTTCGCCTGCAACGCCCCCACCCTGCCACAAGGCGGCAGACTTGGACCCAGCCGCTTCAACCCTCCAGTCTCTGCTGAACCACCCAAAAATGGAGTGTGACCGCTGCGACCTCAGTCCCCCAGAGCTCCAACCCCCACCTCTGTGAGGGAATCGGCGGCCTCCTGTCCTTGGCGTCCGCAAGAGGCATTCACCTGCGGTGAACCTGGGCCTCGGGCGAGCAGGGCCAGGCCCCATGGTAGGAGCCCGGGGAGGCAATGGCAGCCTCTGCGGCCAGGCCTCGGGCTCTCCCCGGGGCTCTCTCGGGGCACGGGCACCGTCTCTCGCCTTGAGAGTGCCCACGCCGCCCTTGAGCCCCGCGAGACACCTGCTTCCCGTGATGAGAGGCCCGCTGCCTCCGTGGAGCTTGGAACTCTGGGGCCGGGCTGCGGGTCACTGGGCTAAGTGGCTGGAAAGGCGCAGACCCCTCCGTCCCGACCGCCCCACTGCGAAGGACAGGGGGCAGGCCCCCAGGAGATGGCTTTGGTCGAGCCGCGGCTGGCCGGTTTCGGGCCAAGACGCGGGACCCGGCAGGCTCAGGGCAGGCAGCCCCACCAGAAGCCTCCCTCGGGGCAACGGGCCCCACCCTGGACATATCAGGCCTGCTCCACAGGGTCCCTGGGGTCGTGTCCGTGGAACTGGAAGCTCTCCCCGCCACCCGGAGGTCCGTTCCTTTTCCCGTGGACCACACTTGCCAGCCCGTCTCCCACCCCGGCACAGGCAGAGTGCCAGGGAACAACTAGGGACCTGGGGACGGGAAGAGGGGGCCGGCCACGGTTCCGCGCCAGGTGGGGCGGGCCCGGGCGGGCGGGACCCACGCCCAGGGACCCGGTCTCCCGGGGGGTCTCGGGCCTGAGACCTGCCTGCGGGGCTAAGAGTCTTTCTTGGCTCCAACGGGCCCACCCGGCCCCGAGGCGGCAAACTTGCACCGAGACGCTTCTACTCTCTAAAGTCTGGGCTCAACTTCGCCAGAAGGGACTGTGTCCGCTGCGACCTGGGTCCCACAGAGCTCGAACCCCCCTCCCCGTGAAGGCATCCGCGGCCCGTGGTCCTTGGTGTCCGCAAAAGGCATTCACCTGCGGAGAACCTGGGCCCAGGTGAGCGGGACCAGGCCCCACGGCAGGAGCCTGGGGAGGCCACTGGAGCCACGGCGGCCAGGGCTGGGCATTTTCCCGGGTGCTCTCTCGGGTCCCAGGCGCCCTCTCTCGCCCGGGGAGTGCCCACGCCGTCCCCTGACCCCCGCAGGACGCCTGCATCCCGCCATAAGCGGCCCACCTCCTCCATGGAGCTCGGACACATGGGGCCGGGGTGCGAGCAACTGGCCTACGTGGCGGCAAACCCGCAGACCCCTCCGTCCCGTCCCCACCACCGCGAAGATCCCCCTGTTCTTCCATCCGTAAAGGGGTCCCCCTTTACGGATGGAAGAACAGGGGGGAGGCCCCCAGGAGATGGCTTTTGTCCGAGCAGCGGCTGGGTGGTTTCGGGCCAGGAGGCGGGGCCGCGCAGGCGCAAGCAGGCCCCCCCACCCCACGAGCATCCCTCCCGGGCAACGGGCCCCCCCCCCCTCCCCTTGAGATATCAGGCCAGGTTCACAGGGTCCCCGGGCTGCTGTCAGAGTTCAGGGAAGCCCTCCCTGCCACCCACAGGACCAAGCGTTTTCCCCCGTGGACCACACGTCCCAGCAGCTCTCCCACCCCCGCAGAGGCAGAGTGCCCGGGAAGAACTAGGGACGTGGGGCCGGGAAGAGGGGCCGGGAAGAGGGGCCGGCCACGGTTCCGCGCCAGGTGGAGCGGGTCCGGGCGGGCGGGTCCCTGGTCAACGGACCGGTTCTCCCGTCGGGAGTCGGGCCTGTGCCCCTGCTGGGAGGCCAAGAGCCTTGCTTCGCCTGCAACGCCCCCACCCTGCCACAAGGCGGCAGACTTGGACCCAGCCGCTTCAACCCTCCAGTCTCTGCTGAACCACCCAAAAATGGAGTGTGACCGCTGCGACCTCAGTCCCCCAGAGCTCCAACCCCCACCTCTGTGAGGGAATCGGCGGCCTCCTGTCCTTGGCGTCCGCAAGAGGCATTCACCTGCGGTGAACCTGGGCCTCGGGCGAGCAGGGCCAGGCCCCATGGTAGGAGCCCGGGGAGGCAATGGCAGCCTCTGCGGCCAGGCCTCGGGCTCTCCCCGGGGCTCTCTCGGGGCACGGGCACCGTCTCTCGCCTTGAGAGTGCCCACGCCGTCCCTTGAGCCCCGCGAGACACCTGCTTCCCGTGATGAGAGGCCCGCTGCCTCCGTGGAGCTTGGAACTCTGGGGCCGGGCTGCGGGTCACTGGGCTAAGTGGCTGGAAAGGCGCAGACCCCTCCGTCCCGACCGCCCCACTGCGAAGGACAGGGGGCAGGCCCCCAGGAGATGGCTTTGGTCGAGCCGCGGCTGGCCGGTTTCGGGCCAAGACGCGGGACCCGGCAGGCTCAGGGCAGGCAGCCCCACCAGAAGCCTCCCTCGGGGCAACGGGCCCCACCCTGGACATATCAGGCCTGCTCCACAGGGTCCCTGGGGTCGTGTCCGTGGAACTGGAAGCTCTCCCCGCCACCCGGAGGTCCGTTCCTTTTCCCGTGGACCACACTTGCCAGCCCGTCTCCCACCCCGGCACAGGCAGAGTGCCAGGGAACAACTAGGGACCTGGGGACGGGAAGAGGGGGCCGGCCACGGTTCCGCGCCAGGTGGGGCGGGCCCGGGCGGGCGGGACCCACGCCCAGGGACCCGGTCTCCCGGGGGGTCTCGGGCCTGAGACCTGCCTGCGGGGCTAAGAGTCTTTCTTGGCTCCAACGGGCCCACCCGGCCCCGAGGCGGCAAACTTGCACCGAGACGCTTCTACTCTCTAAAGTCTGGGCTCAACTTCGCCAGAAGGGACTGTGTCCGCTGCGACCTGGGTCCCACAGAGCTCGAACCCCCCTCCCCGTGAAGGCATCCGCGGCCCGTGGTCCTTGGTGTCCGCAAAAGGCATTCACCTGCGGAGAACCTGGGCCCAGGTGAGCGGGACCAGGCCCCACGGCAGGAGCCTGGGGAGGCCACTGGAGCCACGGCGGCCAGGGCTGGGCATTTTCCCGGGTGCTCTCTCGGGTCCCAGGCGCCCTCTCTCGCCCGGGGAGTGCCCACGCCGTCCCCTGACCCCCGCAGGACGCCTGCATCCCGCCATAAGCGGCCCACCTCCTCCATGGAGCTCGGACACATGGGGCCGGGGTGCGAGCAACTGGCCTACGTGGCGGCAAACCCGCAGACCCCTCCGTCCCGTCCCCACCACCGCGAAGATCCCCCTGTTCTTCCATCCGTAAAGGGGTCCCCCTTTACGGATGGAAGAACAGGGGGGAGGCCCCCAGGAGATGGCTTTTGTCCGAGCAGCGGCTGGGTGGTTTCGGGCCAGGAGGCGGGGCCGCGCAGGCGCAAGCAGGCCCCCCCACCCCACCAGCATCCCTCCCGGGCAACGGGCCCCGCCCCCCTCCCCTTGAGATATCAGGCCAGGTTCACAGGGTCCCCGGGCTGCTGTCAGAGTTCAGGGAAGCCCTCCCTGCCACCCACAGGACCAAGCGTTTTCCCCCGTGGACCACACGTCCCAGCAGCTCTCCCACCCCCGCAGAGGCAGAGTGCCCGGGAAGAACTAGGGACGTGGGGCCGGGAAGAGGGGCCGGGAAGAGGGGCCGGCCACGGTTCCGTGCCAGGTGGAGCGGGTCCGGGCGGGCGGGTCCCTGGTCAACGGACCGGTTCTCCCGTCGGGAGTCGGGCCTGTGCCCCTGCTGGGAGGCCAAGAGCCTTGCTTCGCCTGCAACGCCCCCACCCTGCCACAAGGCGGCAGACTTGGACCCAGCCGCTTCAACACTCCAGTCTCTGCTGAACCACCCAAAAATGGAGTGTGACCGCTGCGACCTCAGTCCCCCAGAGCTCCAACCCCCACCTCTGTGAGGGAATCGGCGGCCTCCTGTCCTTGGCGTCCGCAAGAGGCATTCACCTGCGGTGAACCTGGGCCTCGGGCGAGCAGGGCCAGGCCCCATGGTAGGAGCCCGGGGAGGCAATGGCAGCCTCTGCGGCCAGGCCTCGGGCTCTCCCCGGGGCTCTCTCGGGGCACGGGCACCGTCTCTCGCCTTGAGAGTGCCCACGCCGTCCCTTGAGCCCCGCGAGACACCTGCTTCCCGTGATGAGAGGCCCGCTGCCTCCGTGGAGCTTGGAACTCTGGGGCCGGGCTGCGGGTCACTGGGCTAAGTGGCTGGAAAGGCGCAGACCCCTCCGTCCCGACCGCCCCACTGCGAAGGACAGGGGGCAGGCCCCCAGGAGATGGCTTTGGTCGAGCCGCGGCTGGCCGGTTTCGGGCCAAGACGCGGGACCCGGCAGGCTCAGGGCAGGCAGCCCCACCAGAAGCCTCCCTCGGGGCAACGGGCCCCACCCTGGACATATCAGGCCTGCTCCACAGGGTCCCTGGGGTCGTGTCCGTGGAACTGGAAGCTCTCCCCGCCACCCGGAGGTCCGTTCCTTTTCCCGTGGACCACACTTGCCAGCCCGTCTCCCACCCCGGCACAGGCAGAGTGCCAGGGAACAACTAGGGACCTGGGGACGGGAAGAGGGGGCCGGCCACGGTTCCGCGCCAGGTGGGGCGGGCCCGGGCGGGCGGGACCCACGCCCAGGGACCCGGTCTCCCGGGGGGTCTCGGGCCTGAGACCTGCCTGCGGGGCTAAGAGTCTTTCTTGGCTCCAACGGGCCCACCCGGCCCCGAGGCGGCAAACTTGCACCGAGACGCTTCTACTCTCTAAAGTCTGGGCTCAACTTCGCCAGAAGGGACTGTGTCCGCTGCGACCTGGGTCCCACAGAGCTCGAACCCCCCTCCCCGTGAAGGCATCCGCGGCCCGTGGTCCTTGGTGTCCGCAAAAGGCATTCACCTGCGGAGAACCTGGGCCCAGGTGAGCGGGACCAGGCCCCACGGCAGGAGCCTGGGGAGGCCACTGGAGCCACGGGGGCCAGGGCTGGGCATTTTCCCGGGTGCTCTCTCGGGTCCCAGGCGCCCTCTCTCGCCCGGGGAGTGCCCACGCCGTCCCCTGACCCCCGCAGGACGCCTGCATCCCGCCATAAGCGGCCCACCTCCTCCATGGAGCTCGGACACATGGGGCCGGGGTGCGAGCAACTGGCCTACGTGGCGGCAAACCCGCAGACCCCTCCGTCCCGTCCCCACCACCGCGAAGATCCCCCTGTTCTTCCATCCGTAAAGGGGTCCCCCTTTACGGATGGAAGAACAGGGGGGAGGCCCCCAGGAGATGGCTTTTGTCCGAGCAGCGGCTGGGTGGTTTCGGGCCAGGAGGCGGGGCCGCGCAGGCGCAAGCAGGCCCCCCCACCCCACGAGCATCCCTCCCGGGCAACGGGCCCCCCCCCCTCCCCTTGAGATATCAGGCCAGGTTCACAGGGTCCCCGGGCTGCTGTCAGAGTTCAGGGAAGCCCTCCCTGCCACCCACAGGACCAAGCGTTTTCCCCCGTGGACCACACGTCCCAGCAGCTCTCCCACCCCCGCAGAGGCAGAGTGCCCGGGAAGAACTAGGGACGTGGGGCCGGGAAGAGGGGCCGGGAAGAGGGGCCGGCCACGGTTCCGCGCCAGGTGGAGCGGGTCCGGGCGGGCGGATCCCTGGTCAACGGACCGGTTCTCCCGTCGGGAGTCGGGCCTGTGCCCCTGCTGGGAGGCCAAGAGCCTTGCTTCGCCTGCAACGCCCCCACCCTGCCACAAGGCGGCAGACTTGGACCCAGCTGCTTCAACCCTCCAGTCTCTGCTGAACCACCCAAAAATGGAGTGTGACCGCTGCGACCTCAGTCCCCCAGAGCTCCAACCCCCACCTCTGTGAGGGAATCGGCGGCCTCCTGTCCTTGGCGTCCGCAAGAGGCATTCACCTGCGGTGAACCTGGGCCTCGGGCGAGCAGGGCCAGGCCCCATGGTAGGAGCCCGGGGAGGCAATGGCAGCCTCTGCGGCCAGGCCTCGGGCTCTCCCCGGGGCTCTCTCGGGGCACGGGCACCGTCTCTCGCCTTGAGAGTGCCCACGCCGCCCTTGAGCCCCGCGAGACACCTGCTTCCCGTGATGAGAGGCCCGCTGCCTCCGTGGAGCTTGGAACTCTGGGGCCGGGCTGCGGGTCACTGGGCTAAGTGGCTGGAAAGGCGCAGACCCCTCCGTCCCGACCGCCCCACTGCGAAGGACAGGGGGCAGGCCCCCAGGAGATGGCTTTGGTCGAGCCGCGGCTGGCCGGTTTCGGGCCAAGACGCGGGACCCGGCAGGCTCAGGGCAGGCAGCCCCACCAGAAGCCTCCCTCGGGGCAACGGGCCCCACCCTGGACATATCAGGCCTGCTCCACAGGGTCCCTGGGGTCGTGTCCGTGGAACTGGAAGCTCTCCCCGCCACCCGGAGGTCCGTTCCTTTTCCCGTGGACCACACTTGCCAGCCCGTCTCCCACCCCGGCACAGGCAGAGTGCCAGGGAACAACTAGGGACCTGGGGACGGGAAGAGGGGGCCGGCCACGGTTCCGCGCCAGGTGGGGCGGGCCCGGGCGGGCGGGACCCACGCCCAGGGACCCGGTCTCCCGGGGGGTCTCGGGCCTGAGACCTGCCTGCGGGGCTAAGAGTCTTTCTTGGCTCCAACGGGCCCACCCGGCCCCGAGGCGGCAAACTTGCACCGAGACGCTTCTACTCTCTAAAGTCTGGGCTCAACTTCGCCAGAAGGGACTGTGTCCGCTGCGACCTGGGTCCCACAGAGCTCGAACCCCCCTCCCCGTGAAGGCATCCGCGGCCCGTGGTCCTTGGTGTCCGCAAAAGGCATTCACCTGCGGAGAACCTGGGCCCAGGTGAGCGGGACCAGGCCCCACGGCAGGAGCCTGGGGAGGCCACTGGAGCCACGGGGGCCAGGGCTGGGCATTTTCCCGGGTGCTCTCTCGGGTCCCAGGCGCCCTCTCTCGCCCGGGGAGTGCCCACGCCGTCCCCTGACCCCCGCAGGACGCCTGCATCCCGCCATAAGCGGCCCACCTCCTCCATGGAGCTCGGACACATGGGGCCGGGGTGCGAGCAACTGGCCTACGTGGCGGCAAACCCGCAGACCCCTCCGTCCCGTCCCCACCACCGCGAAGATCCCCCTGTTCTTCCATCCGTAAAGGGGTCCCCCTTTACGGATGGAAGAACAGGGGGGAGGCCCCCAGGAGATGGCTTTTGTCCGAGCAGCGGCTGGGTGGTTTCGGGCCAGGAGGCGGGGCCGCGCAGGCGCAAGCAGGCACCCCACCCCACGAGCATCCCTCCCGGGCAACGGGCCCCCCGCCCTCCCCTTGAGATATCAGGCCAGGTTCACAGGGTCCCCGGGCTGCTGTCAGAGTTCAGGGAAGCCCTCCCTGCCACCCACAGGACCAAGCGTTTTCCCCCGTGGACCACACGTCCCAGCAGCTCTCCCACCCCCGCAGAGGCAGAGTGCCCGGGAAGAACTAGGGACGTGGGGCCGGGAAGAGGGGCCGGGAAGAGGGGCCGGCCACGGTTCCGCGCCAGGTGGAGCGGGTCCGGGCGGGCGGGTCCCTGGTCAACGGACCGGTTCTCCCGTCGGGAGTCGGGCCTGTGCCCCTGCTGGGAGGCCAAGAGCCTTGCTTCGCCTGCAACGCCCCCACCCTGCCACAAGGCGGCAGACTTGGACCCAGCCGCTTCAACCCTCCAGTCTCTGCTGAACCACCCAAAAATGGAGTGTGACCGCTGCGACCTCAGTCCCCCAGAGCTCCAACCCCCACCTCTGTGAGGGAATCGGCGGCCTCCTGTCCTTGGCGTCCGCAAGAGGCATTCACCTGCGGTGAACCTGGGCCTCGGGCGAGCAGGGCCAGGCCCCATGGTAGGAGCCCGGGGAGGCAATGGCAGCCTCTGCGGCCAGGCCTCGGGCTCTCCCCGGGGCTCTCTCGGGGCACGGGCACCGTCTCTCGCCTTGAGAGTGCCCACGCCGTCCCTTGAGCCCCGCGAGACACCTGCTTCCCGTGATGAGAGGCCCGCTGCCTCCGTGGAGCTTGGAACTCTGGGGCCGGGCTGCGGGTCACTGGGCTAAGTGGCTGGAAAGGCGCAGACCCCTCCGTCCCGACCGCCCCACTGCGAAGGACAGGGGGCAGGCCCCCAGGAGATGGCTTTGGTCGAGCCGCGGCTGGCCGGTTTCGGGCCAAGACGCGGGACCCGGCAGGCTCAGGGCAGGCAGCCCCACCAGAAGCCTCCCTCGGGGCAACGGGCCCCACCCTGGACATATCAGGCCTGCTCCACAGGGTCCCTGGGGTCGTGTCCGTGGAACTGGAAGCTCTCCCCGCCACCCGGAGGTCCGTTCCTTTTCCCGTGGACCACACTTGCCAGCCCGTCTCCCACCCCGGCACAGGCAGAGTGCCAGGGAACAACTAGGGACCTGGGGACGGGAAGAGGGGGCCGGCCACGGTTCCGCGCCAGGTGGGGTGGGCCCGGGCGGGCGGGACCCACGCCCAGGGACCCGGTCTCCCGGGGGGTCTCGGGCCTGAGACCTGCCTGCGGGGCTAAGAGTCTTTCTTGGCTCCAACGGGCCCACCCGGCCCCGAGGCGGCAAACTTGCACCGAGACGCTTCTACTCTCTAAAGTCTGGGCTCAACTTCGCCAGAAGGGACTGTGTCCGCTGCGACCTGGGTCCCACAGAGCTCGAACCCCCCTCCCCGTGAAGGCATCCGCGGCCCGTGGTCCTTGGTGTCCGCAAAAGGCATTCACCTGCGGAGAACCTGGGCCCAGGTGAGCGGGACCAGGCCCCACGGCAGGAGCCTGGGGAGGCCACTGGAGCCACGGGGGCCAGGGCTGGGCATTTTCCCGGGTGCTCTCTCGGGTCCCAGGCGCCCTCTCTCGCCCGGGGAGTGCCCACGCCGTCCCCTGACCCCCGCAGGACGCCTGCATCCCGCCATAAGCGGCCCACCTCCTCCATGGAGCTCGGACACATGGGGCCGGGGTGCGAGCAACTGGCCTACGTGGCGGCAAACCCGCAGACCCCTCCGTCCCGTCCCCACCACCGCGAAGATCCCCCTGTTCTTCCATCCGTAAAGGGGTCCCCCTTTACGGATGGAAGAACAGGGGGGAGGCCCCCAGGAGATGGCTTTTGTCCGAGCAGCGGCTGGGTGGTTTCGGGCCCGGAGGCGGGGCCGCGCAGGCGCAAGCAGGCCCCCCCACCCCACGAGCATCCCTCCCGGGCAACGGGCCCCCCCCCCTCCCCTTGAGATATCAGGCCAGGTTCACAGGGTCCCCGGGCTGCTGTCAGAGTTAAGGGAAGCCCTCCCTGCCACCCACAGGACCAAGCGTTTTCCCCCGTGGACCACACGTCCCAGCAGCTCTCCCACCCCCGCAGAGGCAGAGTGCCCGGGAAGAACTAGGGACGTGGGGCCGGGAAGAGGGGCCGGGAAGAGGGGCCGGGAAGAGGGGCCGGCCACGGTTCCGCCCCAGGTGGAGCGGGTCCGGGCGGGCGGATCCCTGGTCAACGGACCGGTTCTCCCGTCGGGAGTCGGGCCTGTGCCCCTGCTGGGAGGCCAAGAGCCTTGCTTCGCCTGCAACGCCCCCACCCTGCCACAAGGCGGCAGACTTGGACCCAGCCGCTTCAACCCTCCAGTCTCTGCTGAACCACCCAAAAATGGAGTGTGACCGCTGCGACCTCAGTCCCCCAGAGCTCCAACCCCCACCTCTGTGAGGGAATCGGCGGCCTCCTGTCCTTGGCGTCCGCAAGAGGCATTCACCTGCGGTGAACCTGGGCCTCGGGCGAGCAGGGCCAGGCCCCATGGTAGGAGCCCGGGGAGGCAATGGCAGCCTCTGCGGCCAGGCCTCGGGCTCTCCCCGGGGCTCTCTCGGGGCACGGGCACCGTCTCTCGCCTTGAGAGTGCCCACGCCGCCCTTGAGCCCCGCGAGACACCTGCTTCCCGTGATGAGAGGCCCGCTGCCTCCGTGGAGCTTGGAACTCTGGGGCCGGGCTGCGGGTCACTGGGCTAAGTGGCTGGAAAGGCGCAGACCCCTCCGTCCCGACCGCCCCACTGCGAAGGACAGGGGGCAGGCCCCCAGGAGATGGCTTTGGTCGAGCCGCGGCTGGCCGGTTTCGGGCCAAGACGCGGGACCCGGCAGGCTCAGGGCAGGCAGCCCCACCAGAAGCCTCCCTCGGGGCAACGGGCCCCACCCTGGACATATCAGGCCTGCTCCACAGGGTCCCTGGGGTCGTGTCCGTGGAACTGGAAGCTCTCCCCGCCACCCGGAGGTCCGTTCCTTTTCCCGTGGACCACACTTGCCAGCCCGTCTCCCACCCCGGCACAGGCAGAGTGCCAGGGAACAACTAGGGACCTGGGGACGGGAAGAGGGGGCCGGCCACGGTTCCGCGCCAGGTGGGGCGGGCCCGGGCGGGCGGGACCCACGCCCAGGGACCCGGTCTCCCGGGGGGTCTCGGGCCTGAGACCTGCCTGCGGGGCTAAGAGTCTTTCTTGGCTCCAACGGGCCCACCCGGCCCCGAGGCGGCAAACTTGCACCGAGACGCTTCTACTCTCTAAAGTCTGGGCTCAACTTCGCCAGAAGGGACTGTGTCCGCTGCGACCTGGGTCCCACAGAGCTCGAACCCCCCTCCCCGTGAAGGCATCCGCGGCCCGTGGTCCTTGGTGTCCGCAAAAGGCATTCACCTGCGGAGAACCTGGGCCCAGGTGAGCGGGACCAGGCCCCACGGCAGGAGCCTGGGGAGGCCACTGGAGCCACGGGGGCCAGGGCTGGGCATTTTCCCGGGTGCTCTCTCGGGTCCCAGGCGCCCTCTCTCGCCCGGGGAGTGCCCACGCCGTCCCCTGACCCCCGCAGGACGCCTGCATCCCGCCATAAGCGGCCCACCTCCTCCATGGAGCTCGGACACATGGGGCCGGGGTGCGAGCAACTGGCCTACGTGGCGGCAAACCCGCAGACCCCTCCGTCCCGTCCCCACCACCGCGAAGATCCCCCTGTTCTTCCATCCGTAAAGGGGTCCCCCTTTACGGATGGAAGAACAGGGGGGAGGCCCCCAGGAGATGGCTTTTGTCCGAGCAGCGGCTGGGTGGTTTCGGGCCAGGAGGCGGGGCCGCGCAGGCGCAAGCAGGCCCCCCCACCCCACGAGCATCCCTCCCGGGCAACGGCCCCCCCCCCCTCCCCTTGAGATATCAGGCCAGGTTCACAGGGTCCCCGGGCTGCTGTCAGAGTTAAGGGAAGCCCTCCCTGCCACCCACAGGACCAAGCGTTTTCCCCCGTGGACCACACGTCCCAGCAGCTCTCCCACCCCCGCAGAGGCAGAGTGCCCGGGAAGAACTAGGGACGTGGGGCCGGGAAGAGGGGCCGGGAAGAGGGGCCGGCCACGGTTCCGCGCCAGGTGGAGCGGGTCCGGGCGGGCGGGTCCCTGGTCAACGGACCGGTTCTCCCGTCGGGAGTCGGGCCTGTGCCCCTGCTGGGAGGCCAAGAGCCTTGCTTCGCCTGCAACGCCCCCACCCTGCCACAAGGCGGCAGACTTGGACCCAGCCGCTTCAACCCTCCAGTCTCTGCTGAACCACCCAAAAATGGAGTGTGACCGCTGCGACCTCAGTCCCCCAGAGCTCCAACCCCCACCTCTGTGAGGGAATCGGCGGCCTCCTGTCCTTGGCGTCCGCAAGAGGCATTCACCTGCGGTGAACCTGGGCCTCGGGCGAGCAGGGCCAGGCCCCATGGTAGGAGCCCGGGGAGGCAAAGGCAGCCTCTGCGGCCAGGCCTCGGGCTCTCCCCGGGGCTCTCTCGGGGCACGGGCACCGTCTCTCGCCTTGAGAGTGCCCACGCCGTCCCTTGAGCCCCGCGAGACACCTGCTTCCCGAGATGAGAGGCCCGCTGCCTCCGTGGAGCTTGGAACTCTGGGGCCGGGCTGCGGGTCACTGGGCTAAGTGGCTGGAAAGGCGCAGACCCCTCCGTCCCGACCGCCCCACTGCGAAGGACAGGGGGCAGGCCCCCAGGAGATGGCTTTGGTCGAGCCGCGGCTGGCCGGTTTCGGGCCAAGACGCGGGACCCGGCAGGCTCAGGGCAGTCAGCCGCACCAGAAGCCTCCCTCGGGGCAACGGGCCCCACCCTGGACATATCAGGCCTGCTCCACAGGGTCCCTGGGGTCGTGTCCGTGGAACTGGAAGCTCTCCCCGCCACCCGGAGGTCCGTTCCTTTTCCCGTGGACCACACTTGCCAGCCCGTCTCCCACCCCGGCACAGGCAGAGTGCCAGGGAACAACTAGGGACCTGGGGACGGGAAGAGGGGGCCGGCCACGGTTCCGCGCCAGGTGGGGCGGGCCCGGGCGGGCGGGACCCACGCCCAGGGACCCGGTCTCCCGGGGGGTCTCGGGCCTGAGACCTGCCTGCGGGGCTAAGAGTCTTTCTTGGCTCCAACGGGCCCACCCGGCCCCGAGGCGGCAAACTTGCACCGAGACGCTTCTACTCTCTAAAGTCTGGGCTCAACTTCGCCAGAAGGGACTGTGTCCGCTGCGACCTGGGTCCCACACAGCTCGAACCCCCCTCCCCGTGAAGGCATCCGCGGCCCGTGGTCCTTGGTGTCCGCAAAAGGCATTCACCTGGGCAGAACCAGGGCCCAGGTGAGCGGGACCAGGCCCCACGGCAGGAGCCTGGGGAGGCCACTGGAGCCACGGGGGCCAGGGCTGGGCATTTTCCCGGGTGCTCTCTCGGGTCCCAGGCGCCCTCTCTCGCCCGGGGAGTGCCCACGCCGTCCCCTGACCCCCGCAGGACGCGTGCATCCCGCCATAAGCGGCCCACCTCCTCCATGGAGCTCGGACACATGGGGCCGGGGTGCGAGCAACTGGCCTACGTGGCGGCAAACCCGCAGACCCCTCCGTCCCGTCCCCACCACCGCGAAGATCCCCCTGTTCTTCCATCCGTAAAGGGGTCCCCCTTTACGGATGGAAGAACAGGGGGGAGGCCCCCAGGAGATGGCTTTTGTCCGAGCAGCGGCTGGGTGGTTTCGGGCCAGGAGGCGGGGCCGCGCAGGCGCAAGCAGGCCCCCCCACCCCACGAGCATCCCTCCCGGGCAACGGGCCCCCCCCCCTCCCCTTGAGATATCAGGCCAGGTTCACAGGGTCCCCGGGCTGCTGTCAGAGTTCAGGGAAGCCCTCCCTGCCACCCACAGGACCAAGCGTTTTCCCCCGTGGACCACACGTCCCAGCAGCTCTCCCACCCCCGCAGAGGCAGAGTGCCCGGGAAGAACTAGGGACGTGGGGCCGGGAAGAGGGGCCGGGAAGAGGGGCCGGCCACGGTTCCGCGCCAGGTGGAGCGGGTCCGGGCGGGCGGGTCCCTGGTCAACGGACCGGTTCTCCCGTCGGGAGTCGGGCCTGTGCCCCTGCTGGGAGGCCAAGAGCCTTGCTTCGCCTGCAACGCCCCCACCCTGCCACAAGGCGGCAGACTTGGACCCAGCCGCTTCAACCCTCCAGTCTCTGCTGAACCACCCAAAAATGGAGTGTGACCGCTGCGACCTCAGTCCCCCAGAGCTCCAACCCCCACCTCTGTGAGGGAATCGGCGGCCTCCTGTCCTTGGCGTCCGCAAGAGGCATTCACCTGCGGTGAACCTGGGCCTCGGGCGAGCAGGGCCAGGCCCCATGGTAGGAGCCCGGGGAGGCAATGGCAGCCTCTGCGGCCAGGCCTCGGGCTCTCCCCGGGGCTCTCTCGGGGCACGGGCACCGTCTCTCGCCTTGAGAGTGCCCACGCCGTCCCTTGAGCCCCGCGAGACACCTGCTTCCCGTGATGAGAGGCCCGCTGCCTCCGTGGAGCTTGGAACTCTGGGGCCGGGCTGCGGGTCACTGGGCTAAGTGGCTGGAAAGGCGCAGACCCCTCCGTCCCGACCGCCCCACTGCGAAGGACAGGGGGCAGGCCCCCAGGAGATGGCTTTGGTCGAGCCGCGGCTGGCCGGTTTCGGGCCAAGACGCGGGACCCGGCAGGCTCAGGGCAGGCAGCCCCACCAGAAGCCTCCCTCGGGGCAACGGGCCCCACCCTGGACATATCAGGCCTGCTCCACAGGGTCCCTGGGGTCGTGTCCGTGGAACTGGAAGCTCTCCCCGCCACCCGGAGGTCCGTTCCTTTTCCCGTGGACCACACTTGCCAGCCCGTCTCCCACCCCGGCACAGGCAGAGTGCCAGGGAACAACTAGGGACCTGGGGACGGGAAGAGGGGGCCGGCCACGGTTCCGCGCCAGGTGGGGCGGGCCCGGGCGGGCGGGACCCACGCCCAGGGACCCGGTCTCCCGGGGGGTCTCGGGCCTGAGACCTGCCTGCGGGGCTAAGAGTCTTTCTTGGCTCCAACGGGCCCACCCGGCCCCGAGGCGGCAAACTTGCACCGAGACGCTTCTACTCTCTAAAGTCTGGGCTCAACTTCGCCAGAAGGGACTGTGTCCGCTGCGACCTGGGTCCCACAGAGCTCGAACCCCCCTCCCCGTGAAGGCATCCGCGGCCCGTGGTCCTTGGTGTCCGCAAAAGGCATTCACCTGCGGAGAACCTGGGCCCAGGTGAGCGGGACCAGGCCCCACGGCAGGAGCCTGGGGAGGCCACTGGAGCCACGGGGGCCAGGGCTGGGCATTTTCCCGGGTGCTCTCTCGGGTCCCAGGCGCCCTCTCTCGCCCGGGGAGTGCCCACGCCGTCCCCTGACCCCCGCAGGACGCCTGCATCCCGCCATAAGCGGCCCACCTCCTCCATGGAGCTCGGACACATGGGGCCGGGGTGCGAGCAACTGGCCTACGTGGCGGCAAACCCGCAGACCCCTCCGTCCCGTCCCCACCACCGCGAAGATCCCCCTGTTCTTCCATCCGTAAAGGGGTCCCCCTTTACGGATGGAAGAACAGGGGGGAGGCCCCCAGGAGATGGCTTTTGTCCGAGCAGCGGCTGGGTGGTTTCGGGCCAGGAGGCGGGGCCGCGCAGGCGCAAGCAGGCCCCCCCACCCCACGAGCATCCCTCCCGGGCAACGGGCCCCCCCCCCTCCCCTTGAGATATCAGGCCAGGTTCACAGGGTCCCCGGGCTGCTGTCAGAGTTCAGGGAAGCCCTCCCTGCCACCCACAGGACCAAGCGTTTTCCCCCGTGGACCACACGTCCCAGCAGCTCTCCCACCCCCGCAGAGGCAGAGTGCCCGGGAAGAACTAGGGACGTGGGGCCGGGAAGAGGGGCCGGGAAGAGGGGCCGGCCACGGTTCCGCGCCAGGTGGAGCGGGTCCGGGCGGGCGGGTCCCTGGTCAACGGACCGGTTCTCCCGTCGGGAGTCGGGCCTGTGCCCCTGCTGGGAGGCCAAGAGCCTTGCTTCGCCTGCAACGCCCCCACCCTGCCACAAGGCGGCAGACTTGGACCCAGCCGCTTCAACCCTCCAGTCTCTGCTGAACCACCCAAAAATGGAGTGTGACCGCTGCGACCTCAGTCCCCCAGAGCTCCAACCCCCACCTCTGTGAGGGAATCGGCGGCCTCCTGTCCTTAGCGTCCGCAAGAGGCATTCACCTGCGGTGAACCTGGGCCTCGGGCGAGCAGGGCCAGGCCCCATGGTAGGAGCCCGGGGAGGCAATGGCAGCCTCTGCGGCCAGGCCTCGGGCTCTCCCCGGGGCTCTCTCGGGGCACGGGCACCGTCTCTCGCCTTGAGAGTGCCCACGCCGTCCCTTGAGCCCCGCGAGACACCTGCTTCCCGTGATGAGAGGCCCGCTGCCTCCGTGGAGCTTGGAACTCTGGGGCCGGGCTGCGGGTCACTGGGCTAAGTGGCTGGAAAGGCGCAGACCCCTCCGTCCCGACCGCCCCACTGCGAAGGACAGGGGGCAGGCCCCCAGGAGATGGCTTTGGTCGAGCCGCGGCTGGCCGGTTTCGGGCCAAGACGCGGGACCCGGCAGGCTCAGGGCAGGCAGCCCCACCAGAAGCCTCCCTCGGGGCAACGGGCCCCACCCTGGACATATCAGGCCTGCTCCACAGGGTCCCTGGGGTCGTGTCCGTGGAACTGGAAGCTCTCCCCGCCACCCGGAGGTCCGTTCCTTTTCCCGTGGACCACACTTGCCAGCCCGTCTCCCACCCCGGCACAGGCAGAGTGCCAGGGAACAACTAGGGACCTGGGGACGGGAAGAGGGGGCCGGCCACGGTTCCGCGCCAGGTGGGGCGGGCCCGGGCGGGCGGGACCCACGCCCAGGGACCCGGTCTCCCGGGGGGTCTCGGGCCTGAGACCTGCCTGCGGGGCTAAGAGTCTTTCTTGGCTCCAACGGGCCCACCCGGCCCCGAGGCGGCAAACTTGCACCGAGACGCTTCTACTCTCTAAAGTCTGGGCTCAACTTCGCCAGAAGGGACTGTGTCCGCTGCGACCTGGGTCCCACAGAGCTCGAACCCCCCTCCCCGTGAAGGCATCCGCGGCCCGTGGTCCTTGGTGTCCGCAAAAGGCATTCACCTGCGGAGAACCTGGGCCCAGGTGAGCGGGACCAGGCCCCACGGCAGGAGCCTGGGGAGGCCACTGGAGCCACGGGGGCCAGGGCTGGGCATTTTCCCGGGTGCTCTCTCGGGTCCCAGGCGCCCTCTCTCGCCCGGGGAGTGCCCACGCCGTCCCCTGACCCCCGCAGGACGCCTGCATCCCGCCATAAGCGGCCCACCTCCTCCATGGAGCTCGGACACATGGGGCCGGGGTGCGAGCAACTGGCCTACGTGGCGGCAAACCCGCAGACCCCTCCGTCCCGTCCCCACCACCGCGAAGATCCCCCTGTTCTTCCATCCGTAAAGGGGTCCCCCTTTACGGATGGAAGAACAGGGGGGAGGCCCCCAGGAGATGGCTTTTGTCCGAGCAGCGGCTGGGTGGTTTCGGGCCAGGAGGCGGGGCCGCGCAGGCGCAAGCAGGCCCCCCCACCCCACGAGCATCCCTCCCGGGCAACGGGCCCCCCCCCCTCCCCTTGAGATATCAGGCCAGGTTCACAGGGTCCCCGGGCTGCTGTCAGAGTTCAGGGAAGCCCTCCCTGCCACCCACAGGACCAAGCGTTTTCCCCCGTGGACCACACGTCCCAGCAGCTCTCCCACCCCCGCAGAGGCAGAGTGCCCGGGAAGAACTAGGGACGTGGGGCCGGGAAGAGGGGCCGGGAAGAGGGGCCGGCCACGGTTCCGCGCCAGGTGGAGCGGGTCCGGGCGGGCGGGTCCCTGGTCAACGGACCGGTTCTCCCGTCGGGAGTCGGGCCTGTGCCCCTGCTGGGAGGCCAAGAGCCTTGCTTCGCCTGCAACGCCCCCACCCTGCCACAAGGCGGCAGACTTGGACCCAGCCGCTTCAACCCTCCAGTCTCTGCTGAACCACCCAAAAATGGAGTGTGACCGCTGCGACCTCAGTCCCCCAGAGCTCCAACCCCCACCTCTGTGAGGGAATCGGCGGCCTCCTGTCCTTGGCGTCCGCAAGAGGCATTCACCTGCGGTGAACCTGGGCCTCGGGCGAGCAGGGCCAGGCCCCATGGTAGGAGCCCGGGGAGGCAATGGCAGCCTCTGCGGCCAGGCCTCGGGCTCTCCCCGGGGCTCTCTCGGGGCACGGGCACCGTCTCTCGCCTTGAGAGTGCCCACGCCGTCCCTTGAGCCCCGCGAGACACCTGCTTCCCGTGATGAGAGGCCCGCTGCCTCCGTGGAGCTTGGAACTCTGGGGCCGGGCTGCGGGTCACTGGGCTAAGTGGCTGGAAAGGCGCAGACCCCTCCGTCCCGACCGCCCCACTGCGAAGGACAGGGGGCAGGCCCCCAGGAGATGGCTTTGGTCGAGCCGCGGCTGGCCGGTTTCGGGCCAAGACGCGGGACCCGGCAGGCTCAGGGCAGGCAGCCCCACCAGAAGCCTCCCTCGGGGCAACGGGCCCCACCCTGGACATATCAGGCCTGCTCCACAGGGTCCCTGGGGTCGTGTCCGTGGAACTGGAAGCTCTCCCCGCCACCCGGAGGTCCGTTCCTTTTCCCGTGGACCACACTTGCCAGCCCGTCTCCCACCCCGGCACAGGCAGAGTGCCAGGGAACAACTAGGGACCTGGGGACGGGAAGAGGGGGCCGGCCACGGTTCCGCGCCAGGTGGGGCGGGCCCGGGCGGGCGGGACCCACGCCCAGGGACCCGGTCTCCCGGGGGGTCTCGGGCCTGAGACCTGCCTGCGGGGCTAAGAGTCTTTCTTGGCTCCAACGGGCCCACCCGGCCCCGAGGCGGCAAACTTGCACCGAGACGCTTCTACTCTCTAAAGTCTGGGCTCAACTTCGCCAGAAGGGACTGTGTCCGCTGCGACCTGGGTCCCACAGAGCTCGAACCCCCCTCCCCGTGAAGGCATCCGCGGCCCGTGGTCCTTGGTGTCCGCAAAAGGCATTCACCTGCGGAGAACCTGGGCCCAGGTGAGCGGGACCAGGCCCCACGGCAGGAGCCTGGGGAGGCCACTGGAGCCACGGGGGCCAGGGCTGGGCATTTTCCCGGGTGCTCTCTCGGGTCCCAGGCGCCCTCTCTCGCCCGGGGAGTGCCCACGCCGTCCCCTGACCCCCGCAGGACGCCTGCATCCCGCCATAAGCGGCCCACCTCCTCCATGGAGCTCGGACACATGGGGCCGGGGTGCGAGCAACTGGCCTACGTGGCGGCAAACCCGCAGACCCCTCCGTCCCGTCCCCACCACCGCGAAGATCCCCCTGTTCTTCCATCCGTAAAGGGGGACCCCTTTACGGATGGAAGAACAGGGGGGAGGCCCCCAGGAGATGGCTTTTGTCCGAGCAGCGGCTGGGTGGTTTCGGGCCAGGAGGCGGGGCCGCGCAGGCGCAAGCAGGCCCCCCCACCCCACGAGCATCCCTCCCGGGCAACGGGCCCCCCCCCCCCCTCCCCTTGAGATATCAGGCCAGGTTCACAGGGTCCCCGGGCTGCTGTCAGAGTTCAGGGAAGCCTCCCTGCCACCCACAGGACCAAGCGTTTTCCCCCGTGGACCACACGTCCCAGCAGCTCTCCCACCCCCGCAGAGGCAGAGTGCCCGGGAAGAACTAGGGACGTGGGGCCGGGAAGAGGGGCCGGGAAGAGGGGCCGGCCACGGTTCCGCGCCAGGTGGAGCGGGTCCGGGCGGGCGGGTCCCTGGTCAACGGACCGGTTCTCCCGTCGGGAGTCGGGCCTGTGCCCCTGCTGGGAGGCCAAGAGCCTTGCTTCGCCTGCAACGCCCCCACCCTGCCACAAGGCGGCAGACTTGGACCCAGCCGCTTCAACCCTCCAGTCTCTGCTGAACCACCCAAAAATGGAGTGTGACCGCTGCGACCTCAGTCCCCCAGAGCTCCAACCCCCACCTCTGTGAGGGAATCGGCGGCCTCCTGTCCTTGGCGTCCGCAAGAGGCATTCACCTGCGGTGAACCTGGGCCTCGGGCGAGCAGGGCCAGGCCCCATGGTAGGAGCCCGGGGAGGCAATGGCAGCCTCTGCGGCCAGGCCTCGGGCTCTCCCCGGGGCTCTCTCGGGGCACGGGCACCGTCTCTCGCCTTGAGAGTGCCCACGCCGTCCCTTGAGCCCCGCGAGACACCTGCTTCCCGTGATGAGAGGCCCGCTGCCTCCGTGGAGCTTGGAACTCTGGGGCCGGGCTGCGGGTCACTGGGCTAAGTGGCTGGAAAGGCGCAGACCCCTCCGTCCCGACCGCCCCACTGCGAAGGACAGGGGGCAGGCCCCCAGGAGATGGCTTTGGTCGAGCCGCGGCTGGCCGGTTTCGGGCCAAGACGCGGGACCCGGCAGGCTCAGGGCAGGCAGCCCCACCAGAAGCCTCCCTCGGGGCAACGGGCCCCACCCTGGACATATCAGGCCTGCTCCACAGGGTCCCTGGGGTCGTGTCCGTGGAACTGGAAGCTCTCCCCGCCACCCGGAGGTCCGTTCCTTTTCCCGTGGACCACACTTGCCAGCCCGTCTCCCACCCCGGCACAGGCAGAGTGCCAGGGAACAACTAGGGACCTGGGGACGGGAAGAGGGGGCCGGCCACGGTTCCGCGCCAGGTGGGGCGGGCCCGGGCGGGCGGGACCCACGCCCAGGGACCCGGTCTCCCGGGGGGTCTCGGGCCTGAGACCTGCCTGCGGGGCTAAGAGTCTTTCTTGGCTCCAACGGGCCCACCCGGCCCCGAGGCGGCAAACTTGCACCGAGACGCTTCTACTCTCTAAAGTCTGGGCTCCACTTCGCCAGAAGGGGCTGTGTCCGCTGCGACCCGGGTCCCACAGAGCTCGAACCCCCCTCCCCGTGAAGGCATCCGCGGCCCGTGGTCCTTGGTGTCCGCAAAAGGCATTCACCTGCGGAGAACCTGGGCCCAGGTGAGCGGGACCAGGCCCCACGGCAGGAGCCTGGGGAGGCCACTGGAGCCACGGGGGCCAGGGCTGGGCATTTTCCCGGGTGCTCTCTCGGGTCCCAGGCGCCCTCTCTCGCCCGGGGAGTGCCCACGCCGTCCCCTGACCCCCGCAGGACGCCTGCATCCCGCCATAAGCGGCCCACCTCCTCCATGGAGCTCGGACACATGGGGCCGGGGTGCGAGCAACTGGCCTACGTGGCGGCAAACCCGCAGACCCCTCCGTCCCGTCCCCACCACCGCGAAGATCCCCCTGTTCTTCCATCCGTAAAGGGGTCCCCCTTTACGGATGGAAGAACAGGGGGGAGGCCCCCAGGAGATGGCTTTTGTCCGAGCAGCGGCTGGGTGGTTTCGGGCCAGGAGGCGGGGCCGCGCAGGCGCAAGCAGGCCCCCCCACCCCACGAGCATCCCTCCCGGGCAACGGGCCCCCCCCCCCTCCCCTTGAGATATCAGGCCAGGTTCACAGGGTCCCCGGGCTGCTGTCAGAGTTAAGGGAAGCCCTCCCTGCCACCCACAGGACCAAGCGTTTTCCCCCGTGGACCACACGTCCCAGCAGCTCTCCCACCCCCGCAGAGGCAGAGTGCCCGGGAAGAACTAGGGACGTGGGGCCGGGAAGAGGGGCCGGGAAGAGGGGCCGGCCACGGTTCCGCGCCAGGTGGAGCGGGTCCGGGCGGGCGGATCCCTGGTCAACGGACCGGTTCTCCCGTCGGGAGTCGGGCCTGTGCCCCTGCTGGGAGGCCAAGAGCCTTGCTTTGCCTGCAACGCCCCCACCCTGCCACAAGGCGGCAGACTTGGACCCAGCCGCTTCAACCCTCCAGTCTCTGCTGAACCACCCAAAAATGGAGTGTGACCGCTGCGACCTCAGTCCCCCAGAGCTCCAACCCCCACCTCTGTGAGGGAATCGGCGGCCTCCTGTCCTTGGCGTCCGCAAGAGGCATTCACCTGCGGTGAACCTGGGCCTCGGGCGAGCAGGGCCAGGCCCCATGGTAGGAGCCCGGGGAGGCAATGGCAGCCTCTGCGGCCAGGCCTCGGGCTCTCCCCGGGGCTCTCTCGGGGCACGGGCACCGTCTCTCGCCTTGAGAGTGCCCACGCCGTCCCTTGAGCCCCGCGAGACACCTGCTTCCCGTGATGAGAGGCCCGCTGCCTCCGTGGAGCTTGGAACTCTGGGGCCGGGCTGCGGGTCACTGGGCTAAGTGGCTGGAAAGGCGCAGACCCCTCCGTCCCGACCGCCCCACTGCGAAGGACAGGGGGCAGGCCCCCAGGAGATGGCTTTGGTCGAGCCGCGGCTGGCCGGTTTCGGGCCAAGACGCGGGACCCGGCAGGCTCAGGGCAGGCAGCCCCACCAGAAGCCTCCCTCGGGGCAACGGGCCCCACCCTGGACATATCAGGCCTGCTCCACAGGGTCCCTGGGGTCGTGTCCGTGGAACTGGAAGCTCTCCCCGCCACCCGGAGGTCCGTTCCTTTTCCCGTGGACCACACTTGCCAGCCCGTCTCCCACCCCGGCACAGGCAGAGTGCCAGGGAACAACTAGGGACCTGGGGACGGGAAGAGGGGGCCGGCCACGGTTCCGCGCCAGGTGGGGCGGGCCCGGGCGGGCGGGACCCACGCCCAGGGACCCGGTCTCCCGGGGGGTCTCGGGCCTGAGACCTGCCTGCGGGGCTAAGAGTCTTTCTTGGCTCCAACGGGCCCACCCGGCCCCGAGGCGGCAAACTTGCACCGAGACGCTTCTACTCTCTAAAGTCTGGGCTCAACTTCGCCAGAAGGGGCTGTGTCCGCTGCGACCCGGGTCCCACAGAGCTCGAACCCCCCTCCCCGTGAAGGCATCCGCGGCCCGTGGTCCTTGGTGTCCGCAAAAGGCATTCACCTGCGGAGAACCTGGGCCCAGGTGAGCGGGACCAGGCCCCACGGCAGGAGCCTGGGGAGGCCACTGGAGCCACGGGGGCCAGGGCTGGGCATTTTCCCGGGTGCTCTCTCGGGTCCCAGGCGCCCTCTCTCGCCCGGGGAGTGCCCACGCCGTCCCCTGACCCCCGCAGGACGCCTGCATCCCGCCATAAGCGGCCCACCTCCTCCATGGAGCTCGGACACATGGGGCCGGGGTGCGAGCAACTGGCCTACGTGGCGGCAAACCCGCAGACCCCTCCGTCCCGTCCCCACCACCGCGAAATCCCCCTGTTCTTCCATCCGTAAAGGGGTCCCCCTTTACGGATGGAAGAACAGGGGGGAGGCCCCCAGGAGATGGCTTTTGTCCGAGCAGCGGCTGGGTGGTTTCGGGCCAGGAGGCGGGGCCGCGCAGGCGCAAGCAGGCCCCCCCACCCCACGAGCATCCCTCCCGGGCAACGGGCCCCCCCCCCCCCTCCCCTTGAGATATCAGGCCAGGTTCACAGGGTCCCCGGGCTGCTGTCAGAGTTAAGGGAAGCCCTCCCTGCCACCCACAGGACCAAGCGTTTTCCCCCGTGGACCACACGTCCCAGCAGCTCTCCCACCCCCGCAGAGGCAGAGTGCCCGGGAAGAACTAGGGACGTGGGGCCGGGAAGAGGGGCCGGGAAGAGGGGCCGGCCACGGTTCCGCGCCAGGTGGAGCGGGTCCGGGCGGGCGGATCCCTGGTCAACGGACCGGTTCTCCCGTCGGGAGTCGGGCCTGTGCCCCTGCTGGGAGGCCAAGAGCCTTGCTTCGCCTGCAACGCCCCCACCCTGCCACAAGGCGGCAGACTTGGACCCAGCCGCTTCAACCCTCCAGTCTCTGCTGAACCACCCAAAAATGGAGTGTGACCGCTGCGACCTCAGTCCCCCAGAGCTCCAACCCCCACCTCTGTGAGGGAATCGGCGGCCTCCTGTCCTTGGCGTCCGCAAGAGGCATTCACCTGCGGTGAACCTGGGCCTCGGGCGAGAGGGCCAGGCCCCATGGTAGGAGCCCGGGGAGGCAATGGCAGCCTCTGCGGCCAGGCCTCGGGCTCTCCCCGGGGCTCTCTCGGGGCACGGGCACCGTCTCTCGCCTTGAGAGTGCCCACGCCGTCCCTTGAGCCCCGCGAGACACCTGCTTCCCGTGATGAGAGGCCCGCTGCCTCCGTGGAGCTTGGAACTCTGGGGCCGGGCTGCGGGTCACTGGGCTAAGTGGCTGGAAAGGCGCAGACCCCTCCGTCCCGACCGCCCCACTGCGAAGGACAGGGGGCAGGCCCCCAGGAGATGGCTTTGGTCGAGCCGCGGCTGGCCGGTTTCGGGCCAAGACGCGGGACCCGGCAGGCTCAGGGCAGGCAGCCCCACCAGAAGCCTCCCTCGGGGCAACGGGCCCCACCCTGGACATATCAGGCCTGCTCCACAGGGTCCCTGGGGTCGTGTCCGTGGAACTGGAAGCTCTCCCCGCCACCCGGAGGTCCGTTCCTTTTCCCGTGGACCACACTTGCCAGCCCGTCTCCCACCCCGGCACAGGCAGAGTGCCAGGGAACAACTAGGGACCTGGGGACGGGAAGAGGGGGCCGGCCACGGTTCCGCGCCAGGTGGGGCGGGCCCGGGCGGGCGGGACCCACGCCCAGGGACCCGGTCTCCCGGGGGGTCTCGGGCCTGAGACCTGCCTGCGGGGCTAAGAGTCTTTCTTGGCTCCAACGGGCCCACCCGGCCCCGAGGCGGCAAACTTGCACCGAGACGCTTCTACTCTCTAAAGTCTGGGCTCAACTTCGCCAGAAGGGACTGTGTCCGCTGCGACCTGGGTCCCACAGAGCTCGAACCCCCCTCCCCGTGAAGGCATCCGCGGCCCGTGGTCCTTGGTGTCCGCAAAAGGCATTCACCTGCGGAGAACCTGGGCCCAGGTGAGCGGGACCAGGCCCCACGGCAGGAGCCTGGGGAGGCCACTGGAGCCACGGGGGCCAGGGCTGGGCATTTTCCCGGGTGCTCTCTCGGGTCCCAGGCGCCCTCTCTCGCCCGGGGAGTGCCCACGCCGTCCCCTGACCCCCGCAGGACGCCTGCATCCCGCCATAAGCGGCCCACCTCCTCCATGGAGCTCGGACACATGGGGCCGGGGTGCGAGCAACTGGCCTACGTGGCGGCAAACCCGCAGACCCCTCCGTCCCGTCCCCACCACCGCGAAGATCCCCCTGTTCTTCCATCCGTAAAGGGGTCCCCCTTTACGGATGGAAGAACAGGGGGGAGGCCCCCAGGAGATGGCTTTTGTCCGAGCAGCGGCTGGGTGGTTTCGGGCCAGGAGGCGGGGCCGCGCAGGCGCAAGCAGGCCCCCCCACCCCACGAGCATCCCTCCCGGGCAACGGGCCCCCCCCCCCCTCCCCTTGAGATATCAGGCCAGGTTCACAGGGTCCCCGGGCTGCTGTCAGAGTTAAGGGAAGCCCTCCCTGCCACCCACAGGACCAAGCGTTTTCCCCCGTGGACCACACGTCCCAGCAGCTCTCCCACCCCCGCAGAGGCAGAGTGCCCGGGAAGAACTAGGGACGTGGGGCCGGGAAGAGGGGCCGGGAAGAGGGGCCGGCCACGGTTCCGCGCCAGGTGGAGCGGGTCCGGGCGGGCGGGTCCCTGGTCAACGGACCGGTTCTCCCGTCGGGAGTCGGGCCTGTGCCCCTGCTGGGAGGCCAAGAGCCTTGCTTCGCCTGCAACGCCCCCACCCTGCCACAAGGCGGCAGACTTGGACCCAGCCGCTTCAACCCTCCAGTCTCTGCTGAACCACCCAAAAATGGAGTGTGACCGCTGCGACCTCAGTCCCCCAGAGCTCCAACCCCCACCTCTGTGAGGGAATCGGCGGCCTCCTGTCCTTGGCGTCCGCAAGAGGCATTCACCTGCGGTGAACCTGGGCCTCGGGCGAGCAGGGCCAGGCCCCATGGTAGGAGCCCGGGGAGGCAATGGCAGCCTCTGCGGCCAGGCCTCGGGCTCTCCCCGGGGCTCTCTCGGGGCACGGGCACCGTCTCTCGCCTTGAGAGTGCCCACGCCGTCCCTTGAGCCCCGCGAGACACCTGCTTCCCGTGATGAGAGGCCCGCTGCCTCCGTGGAGCTTGGAACTCTGGGGCCGGGCTGCGGGTCACTGGGCTAAGTGGCTGGAAAGGCGCAGACCCCTCCGTCCCGACCGCCCCACTGCGAAGGACAGGGGGCAGGCCCCCAGGAGATGGCTTTGGTCGAGCCGCGGCTGGCCGGTTTCGGGCCAAGACGCGGGACCCGGCAGGCTCAGGGCAGGCAGCCCCACCAGAAGCCTCCCTCGGGGCAACGGGCCCCACCCTGGACATATCAGGCCTGCTCCACAGGGTCCCTGGGGTCGTGTCCGTGGAACTGGAAGCTCTCCCCGCCACCCGGAGGTCCGTTCCTTTTCCCGTGGACCACACTTGCCAGCCCGTCTCCCACCCCGGCACAGGCAGAGTGCCAGGGAACAACTAGGGACCTGGGGACGGGAAGAGGGGGCCGGCCACGGTTCCGCGCCAGGTGGGGCGGGCCCGGGCGGGCGGGACCCACGCCCAGGGACCCGGTCTCCCGGGGGGTCTCGGGCCTGAGACCTGCCTGCGGGGCTAAGAGTCTTTCTTGGCTCCAACGGGCCCACCCGGCCCCGAGGCGGCAAACTTGCACCGAGACGCTTCTACTCTCTAAAGTCTGGGCTCAACTTCGCCAGAAGGGACTGTGTCCGCTGCGACCTGGGTCCCACAGAGCTCGAACCCCCCTCCCCGTGAAGGCATCCGCGGCCCGTGGTCCTTGGTGTCCGCAAAAGGCATTCACCTGCGGAGAACCTGGGCCCAGGTGAGCGGGACCAGGCCCCACGGCAGGAGCCTGGGGAGGCCACTGGAGCCATGGGGGCCAGGGCTGGGCATTTTCCCGGGTGCTCTCTCGGGTCCCAGGCGCCCTCTCTCGCCCGGGGAGTGCCCACGCCGTCCCCTGACCCCCGCAGGACGCCTGCATCCCGCCATAAGCGGCCCACCTCCTCCATGGAGCTCGGACACATGGGGCCGGGGTGCGAGCAACTGGCCTACGTGGCGGCAAACCCGCAGACCCCTCCGTCCCGTCCCCACCACCGCGAAGATCCCCCTGTTCTTCCATCCGTAAAGGGGTCCCCCTTTACGGATGGAAGAACAGGGGGGAGGCCCCCAGGAGATGGCTTTTGTCCGAGCAGCGGCTGAGTGGTTTCGGGCCAGGAGGCGGGGCCGCGCAGGCGCAAGCAGGCCCCCCCACCCCACGAGCATCCCTCCGGGGCAACGGGCCCCCCCCCCTCCCCTTGAGATATCAGGCCAGGTTCACAGGGTCCCCGGGCTGCTGTCAGAGTTAAGGGAAGCCCTCCCTGCCACCCACAGGACCAAGCGTTTTCCCCCGTGGACCACACGTCCCAGCAGCTCTCCCACCCCCGCAGAGGCAGAGTGCCCGGGAAGAACTAGGGACGTGGGGCCGGGAAGAGGGGCCGGGAAGAGGGGCCGGCCACGGTTCCGCGCCAGGTGGAGCGGGTCCGGGCGGGCGGATCCCTGGTCAACGGACCGGTTCTCCCGTCGGGAGTCGGGCCTGTGCCCCTGCTGGGAGGCCAAGAGCCTTGCTTCGCCTGCAACGCCCCCACCCTGCCACAAGGCGGCAGACTTGGACCCAGCCGCTTCAACCCTCCAGTCTCTGCTGAACCACCCAAAAATGGAGTGTGACCGCTGCGACCTCAGTCCCCCAGAGCTCCAACCCCCACCTCTGTGAGGGAATCGGCGGCCTCCTGTCCTTGGCGTCCGCAAGAGGCATTCACCTGCGGTGAACCTGGGCCTCGGGCGAGCAGGGCCAGGCCCCATGGTAGGAGCCCGGGGAGGCAATGGCAGCCTCTGCGGCCAGGCCTCGGGCTCTCCCCGGGGCTCTCTCGGGGCACGGGCACCGTCTCTCGCCTTGAGAGTGCCCACGCCGCCCTTGAGCCCCGCGAGACACCTGCTTCCCGTGATGAGAGGCCCGCTGCCTCCGTGGAGCTTGGAACTCTGGGGCCGGGCTGCGGGTCACTGGGCTAAGTGGCTGGAAAGGCGCAGACCCCTCCGTCCCGACCGCCCCACTGCGAAGGACAGGGGGCAGGCCCCCAGGAGATGGCTTTGGTCGAGCCGCGGCTGGCCGGTTTCGGGCCAAGACGCGGGACCCGGCAGGCTCAGGGCAGGCAGCCCCACCAGAAGCCTCCCTCGGGGCAACGGGCCCCACCCTGGACATATCAGGCCTGCTCCACAGGGTCCCTGGGGTCGTGTCCGTGGAACTGGAAGCTCTCCCCGCCACCCGGAGGTCCGTTCCTTTTCCCGTGGACCACACTTGCCAGCCCGTCTCCCACCCCGGCACAGGCAGAGTGCCAGGGAACAACTAGGGACCTGGGGACGGGAAGAGGGGGCCGGCCACGGTTCCGCGCCAGGTGGGGCGGGCCCGGGCGGGCGGGACCCACGCCCAGGGACCCGGTCTCCCGGGGGGTCTCGGGCCTGAGACCTGCCTGCGGGGCTAAGAGTCTTTCTTGGCTCCAACGGGCCCACCCGGCCCCGAGGCGGCAAACTTGCACCGAGACGCTTCTACTCTCTAAAGTCTGGGCTCAACTTCGCCAGAAGGGACTGTGTCCGCTGCGACCTGGGTCCCACAGAGCTCGAACCCCCCTCCCCGTGAAGGCATCCGCGGCCCGTGGTCCTTGGTGTCCGCAAAAGGCATTCACCTGCGGAGAACCTGGGCCCAGGTGAGCGGGACCAGGCCCCACGGCAGGAGCCTGGGGAGGCCACTGGAGCCACGGGGGCCAGGGCTGGGCATTTTCCCGGGTGCTCTCTCGGGTCCCAGGCGCCCTCTCTCGCCCGGGGAGTGCCCACGCCGTCCCCTGACCCCCGCAGGACGCCTGCATCCCGCCATAAGCGGCCCACCTCCTCCATGGAGCTCGGACACATGGGGCCGGGGTGCGAGCAACTGGCCTACGTGGCGGCAAACCCGCAGACCCCTCCGTCCCGTCCCCACCACCGCGAAGATCCCCCTGTTCTTCCATCCGTAAAGGGGTCCCCCTTTACGGATGGAAGAACAGGGGGGAGGCCCCCAGGAGATGGCTTTTGTCCGAGCAGCGGCTGAGTGGTTTCGGGCCAGGAGGCGGGGCCGCGCAGGCGCAAGCAGGCACCCCCACCCCACGAGCATCCCTCCCGGGCAACGGGCCCCCCCCCCCTCCCCTTGAGATATCAGGCCAGGTTCACAGGGTCCCCGGGCTGCTGTCAGAGTTAAGGGAAGCCCTCCCTGCCACCCACAGGACCAAGCGTTTTCCCCCGTGGACCACACGTCCCAGCAGCTCTCCCACCCCCGCAGAGGCAGAGTGCCCGGGAAGAACTAGGGACGTGGGGCCGGGAAGAGGGGCCGGGAAGAGGGGCCGGCCACGGTTCCGCGCCAGGTGGAGCGGGTCCGGGCGGGCGGGTCCCTGGTCAACGGACCGGTTCTCCCGTCGGGAGTCGGGCCTGTGCCCCTGCTGGGAGCACAAGAGCCTTGCTTCGCCTGCAACGCCCCCACCCTGCCACAAGGCGGCAGACTTGGACCCAGCCGCTTCAACCCTCCAGTCTCTGCTGAACCACCCAAAAATGGAGTGTGACCGCTGCGACCTCAGTCCCCCAGAGCTCCAACCCCCACCTCTGTGAGGGAATCGGCGGCCTCCTGTCCTTGGCGTCCGCAAGAGGCATTCACCTGCGGTGAACCTGGGCCTCGGGCGAGCAGGGCCAGGCCCCATGGTAGGAGCCCGGGGAGGCAATGGCAGCCTCTGCGGCCAGGCCTCGGGCTCTCCCCGGGGCTCTCTCGGGGCACGGGCACCGTCTCTCGCCTTGAGAGTGCCCACGCCGCCCTTGAGCCCCGCGAGACACCTGCTTCCCGTGATGAGAGGCCCGCTGCCTCCGTGGAGCTTGGAACTCTGGGGCCGGGCTGCGGGTCACTGGGCTAAGTGGCTGGAAAGGCGCAGACCCCTCCGTCCCGACCGCCCCACTGCGAAGGACAGGGGGCAGGCCCCCAGGAGATGGCTTTGGTCGAGCCGCGGCTGGCCGGTTTCGGGCCAAGACGCGGGACCCGGCAGGCTCAGGGCAGGCAGCCCCACCAGAAGCCTCCCTCGGGGCAACGGGCCCCACCCTGGACATATCAGGCCTGCTCCACAGGGTCCCTGGGGTCGTGTCCGTGGAACTGGAAGCTCTCCCCGCCACCCGGAGGTCCGTTCCTTTTCCCGTGGACCACACTTGCCAGCCCGTCTCCCACCCCGGCACAGGCAGAGTGCCAGGGAACAACTAGGGACCTGGGGACGGGAAGAGGGGGCCGGCCACGGTTCCGCGCCAGGTGGGGCGGGCCCGGGCGGGCGGGACCCACGCCCAGGGACCCGGTCTCCCGGGGGGTCTCGGGCCTGAGACCTGCCTGCGGGGCTAAGAGTCTTTCTTGGCTCCAACGGGCCCACCCGGCCCCGAGGCGGCAAACTTGCACCGAGACGCTTCTACTCTCTAAAGTCTGGGCTCAACTTCGCCAGAAGGGACTGTGTCCGCTGCGACCTGGGTCCCACAGAGCTCGAACCCCCCTCCCCGTGAAGGCATCCGCGGCCCGTGGTCCTTGGTGTCCGCAAAAGGCATTCACCTGCGGAGAACCTGGGCCCAGGTGAGCGGGACCAGGCCCCACGGCAGGAGCCTGGGGAGGCCACTGGAGCCACGGGGGCCAGGGCTGGGCATTTTCCCGGGTGCTCTCTCGGGTCCCAGGCGCCCTCTCTCGCCCGGGGAGTGCCCACGCCGTCCCCTGACCCCCGCAGGACGCCTGCATCCCGCCATAAGCGGCCCACCTCCTCCATGGAGCTCGGACACATGGGGCCGGGGTGCGAGCAACTGGCCTACGTGGCGGCAAACCCGCAGACCCCTCCGTCCCGTCCCCACCACCGCGAAGATCCCCCTGTTCTTCCATCCGTAAAGGGGTCCCCCTTTACGGATGGAAGAACAGGGGGGAGGCCCCCAGGAGATGGCTTTTGTCCGAGCAGCGGCTGGGTGGTTTCGGGCCAGGAGGCGGGGCCGCGCAGGCGCAAGCAGGCCCCCCCACCCCACGAGCATCCCTCCCGGGCAACGGGCCCCCCCCCCTCCCCTTGAGATATCAGGCCAGGTTCACAGGGTCCCCGGGCTGCTGTCAGAGTTAAGGGAAGCCCTCCCTGCCACCCACAGGACCAAGCGTTTTCCCCCGTGGACCACACGTCCCAGCAGCTCTCCCACCCCCGCAGAGGCAGAGTGCCCGGGAAGAACTAGGGACGTGGGGCCGGGAAGAGGGGCCGGGAAGAGGGGCCGGCCACGGTTCCGCGCCAGGTGGAGCGGGTCCGGGCGGGCGGATCCCTGGTCAACGGACCGGTTCTCCCGTCGGGAGTCGGGCCTGTGCCCCTGCTGGGAGGCCAAGAGCCTTGCTTCGCCTGCAACGCCCCCACCCTGCCACAAGGCGGCAGACTTGGACCCAGCCGCTTCAACCCTCCAGTCTCTGCTGAACCACCCAAAAATGGAGTGTGACCGCTGCGACCTCAGTCCCCCAGAGCTCCAACCCCCACCTCTGTGAGGGAATCGGCGGCCTCCTGTCCTTGGCGTCCGCAAGAGGCATTCACCTGCGGTGAACCTGGGCCTCGGGCGAGCAGGGCCAGGCCCCATGGTAGGAGCCCGGGGAGGCAATGGCAGCCTCTGCGGCCAGGCCTCGGGCTCTCCCCGGGGCTCTCTCGGGGCACGGGCACCGTCTCTCGCCTTGAGAGTGCCCACGCCGCCCTTGAGCCCCGCGAGACACCTGCTTCCCGTGATGAGAGGCCCGCTGCCTCCGTGGAGCTTGGAACTCTGGGGCCGGGCTGCGGGTCACTGGGCTAAGTGGCTGGAAAGGCGCAGACCCCTCCGTCCCGACCGCCCCACTGCGAAGGACAGGGGGCAGGCCCCCAGGAGATGGCTTTGGTCGAGCCGCGGCTGGCCGGTTTCGGGCCAAGACGCGGGACCCGGCAGGCTCAGGGCAGGCAGCCCCACCAGAAGCCTCCCTCGGGGCAACGGGCCCCACCCTGGACATATCAGGCCTGCTCCACAGGGTCCCTGGGGTCGTGTCCGTGGAACTGGAAGCTCTCCCCGCCACCCGGAGGTCCGTTCCTTTTCCCGTGGACCACACTTGCCAGCCCGTCTCCCACCCCGGCACAGGCAGAGTGCCAGGGAACAACTAGGGACCTGGGGACGGGAAGAGGGGGCCGGCCACGGTTCCGCGCCAGGTGGGGCGGGCCCGGGCGGGCGGGACCCACGCCCAGGGACCCGGTCTCCCGGGGGGTCTCGGGCCTGAGACCTGCCTGCGGGGCTAAGAGTCTTTCTTGGCTCCAACGGGCCCACCCGGCCCCGAGGCGGCAAACTTGCACCGAGACGCTTCTACTCTCTAAAGTCTGGGCTCCACTTCGCCAGAAGGGGCTGTGTCCGCTGCGACCCGGGTCCCACAGAGCTCGAACCCCCCTCCCCGTGAAGGCATCCGCGGCCCGTGGTCCTTGGTGTCCGCAAAAGGCATTCACCTGCGGAGAACCTGGGCCCAGGTGAGCGGGACCAGGCCCCACGGCAGGAGCCTGGGGAGGCCACTGGAGCCACGGGGGCCAGGGCTGGGCATTTTCCCGGGTGCTCTCTCGGGTCCCAGGCGCCCTCTCTCGCCCGGGGAGTGCCCACGCCGTCCCCTGACCCCCGCAGGACGCCTGCATCCCGCCATAAGCGGCCCACCTCCTCCATGGAGCTCGGACACATGGGGCCGGGGTGCGAGCAACTGGCCTACGTGGCGGCAAACCCGCAGACCCCTCCGTCCCGTCCCCACCACCGCGAAGATCCCCCTGTTCTTCCATCCGTAAAGGGGTCCCCCTTTACGGATGGAAGAACAGGGGGGAGGCCCCCAGGAGATGGCTTTTGTCCGAGCAGCGGCTGGGTGGTTTCGGGCCAGGAGGCGGGGCCGCGCAGGCGCAAGCAGGCCCCCCCACCCCACGAGCATCCCTCCCGGGCAACGGGCCCCCACCCTCCCCTTGAGATATCAGGCCAGGTTCACAGGGTCCCCGGGCTGCTGTCAGAGTTAAGGGAAGCCCTCCCTGCCACCCACAGGACCAAGCGTTTTCCCCCGTGGACCACACGTCCCAGCAGCTCTCCCACCCCCGCAGAGGCAGAGTGCCCGGGAAGAACTAGGGACGTGGGGCCGGGAAGAGGGGCCGGGAAGAGGGGCCGGCCACGGTTCCGCGCCAGGTGGAGCGGGTCCGGGCGGGCGGGTCCCTGGTCAACGGACCGGTTCTCCCGTCGGGAGTCGGGCCTGTGCCCCTGCTGGGAGGCCAAGAGCCTTGCTTCGCCTGCAACGCCCCCACCCTGCCACAAGGCGGCAGACTTGGACCCAGCCGCTTCAACCCTCCAGTCTCTGCTGAACCACCCAAAAATGGAGTGTGACCGCTGCGACCTCAGTCCCCCAGAGCTCCAACCCCCACCTCTGTGAGGGAATCGGCGGCCTCCTGTCCTTGGCGTCCGCAAGAGGCATTCACCTGCGGTGAACCTGGGCCTCGGGCGAGCAGGGCCAGGCCCCATGGTAGGAGCCCGGGGAGGCAATGGCAGCCTCTGCGGCCAGGCCTCGGGCTCTCCCCGGGGCTCTCTCGGGGCACGGGCACCGTCTCTCGCCTTGAGAGTGCCCACGCCGTCCCTTGAGCCCCGCGAGACACCTGCTTCCCGTGATGAGAGGCCCGCTGCCTCCGTGGAGCTTGGAACTCTGGGGCCGGGCTGCGGGTCACTGGGCTAAGTGGCTGGAAAGGCGCAGACCCCTCCGTCCCGACCGCCCCACTGCGAAGGACAGGGGGCAGGCCCCCAGGAGATGGCTTTGGTCGAGCCGCGGCTGGCCGGTTTCGGGCCAAGACGCGGGACCCGGCAGGCTCAGGGCAGGCAGCCCCACCAGAAGCCTCCCTCGGGGCAACGGGCCCCACCCTGGACATATCAGGCCTGCTCCACAGGGTCCCTGGGGTCGTGTCCGTGGAACTGGAAGCTCTCCCCGCCACCCGGAGGTCCGTTCCTTTTCCCGTGGACCACACTTGCCAGCCCGTCTCCCACCCCGGCACAGGCAGAGTGCCAGGGAACAACTAGGGACCTGGGGACGGGAAGAGGGGGCCGGCCACGGTTCCGCGCCAGGTGGGGCGGGCCCGGGCGGGCGGGACCCACGCCCAGGGACCCGGTCTCCCGGGGGGTCTCGGGCCTGAGACCTGCCTGCGGGGCTAAGAGTCTTTCTTGGCTCCAACGGGCCCACCCGGCCCCGAGGCGGCAAACTTGCACCGAGACGCTTCTACTCTCTAAAGTCTGGGCTCAACTTCGCCAGAAGGGACTGTGTCCGCTGCGACCTGGGTCCCACAGAGCTCGAACCCCCCTCCCCGTGAAGGCATCCGCGGCCCGTGGTCCTTGGTGTCCGCAAAAGGCATTCACCTGCGGAGAACCTGGGCCCAGGTGAGCGGGACCAGGCCCCACGGCAGGAGCCTGGGGAGGCCACTGGAGCCACGGGGGCCAGGGCTGGGCATTTTCCCGGGTGCTCTCTCGGGTCCCAGGCGCCCTCTCTCGCCCGGGGAGTGCCCACGCCGTCCCCTGACCCCCGCAGGACGCCTGCATCCCGCCATAAGCGGCCCACCTCCTCCATGGAGCTCGGACACATGGGGCCGGGGTGCGAGCAACTGGCCTACGTGGCGGCAAACCCGCAGACCCCTCCGTCCCGTCCCCACCACCGCGAAGATCCCCCTGTTCTTCCATCCGTAAAGGGGTCCCCCTTTACGGATGGAAGAACAGGGGGGAGGCCCCCAGGAGATGGCTTTTGTCCGAGCAGCGGCTGGGTGGTTTCGGGCCAGGAGGCGGGGCCGCGCAGGCGCAAGCAGGCCCCCCCACCCCACGAGCATCCCTCCCGGGCAACGGGCCCCCCCCCCCCTCCCCTTGAGATATCAGGCCAGGTTCACAGGGTCCCCGGGCTGCTGTCAGAGTTAAGGGAAGCCCTCCCTGCCACCCACAGGACCAAGCGTTTTCCCCCGTGGACCACACGTCCCAGCAGCTCTCCCACCCCCGCAGAGGCAGAGTGCCCGGGAAGAACTAGGGACGTGGGGCCGGGAAGAGGGGCCGGGAAGAGGGGCCGGCCACGGTTCCGCGCCAGGTGGAGCGGGTCCGGGCGGGCGGGTCCCTGGTCAACGGACCGGTTCTCCCGTCGGGAGTCGGGCCTGTGCCCCTGCTGGGAGGCCAAGAGCCTTGCTTCGCCTGCAACGCCCCCACCCTGCCACAAGGCGGCAGACTTGGACCCAGCCGCTTCAACCCTCCAGTCTCTGCTGAACCACCCAAAAATGGAGTGTGACCGCTGCGACCTCAGTCCCCCAGAGCTCCAACCCCCACCTCTGTGAGGGAATCGGCGGCCTCCTGTCCTTGGCGTCCGCAAGAGGCATTCACCTGCGGTGAACCTGGGCCTCGGGCGAGCAGGGCCAGGCCCCATGGTAGGAGCCCGGGGAGGCAATGGCAGCCTCTGCGGCCAGGCCTCGGGCTCTCCCCGGGGCTCTCTCGGGGCACGGGCACCGTCTCTCGCCTTGAGAGCGCCCACGCCGTCCCTTGAGCCCCGCGAGACACCTGCTTCCCGTGATGAGAGGCCCGCTGCCTCCGTGGAGCTTGGAACTCTGGGGCCGGGCTGCGGGTCACTGGGCTAAGTGGCTGGAAAGGCGCAGACCCCTCCGTCCCGACCGCCCCACTGCGAAGGACAGGGGGCAGGCCCCCAGGAGATGGCTTTGGTCGAGCCGCGGCTGGCCGGTTTCGGGCCAAGACGCGGGACCCGGCAGGCTCAGGGCAGGCAGCCCCACCAGAAGCCTCCCTCGGGGCAACGGGCCCCACCCTGGACATATCAGGCCTGCTCCACAGGGTCCCTGGGGTCGTGTCCGTGGAACTGGAAGCTCTCCCCG